>NW_028156324.1:0-48400 GCF_964263955.1 Coregonus lavaretus
CAAAGAATCTCTGTCAGGAGACATGGCACCAGGGAGAGAGAGATAAACTTCAATACATTTCCTCCTAAAGTCTCCCTCTTCCTCTGTCCTTATTCTCTCTGTCTGATTTCTCTCTCTCTCTATCTGTTTCACACACTCTCTCTCTCACTCCCTCTCTCCATCCCTCTCTCTCTCCTTTGTTTCCACCAGATTTCCACCTCTCTCTCTCCTGGAATCAGAATAGAATGTCAATGAGGCTTGACTTCAATTTGCCACATATCTGTCCATGTGTTATAGGATGTATAAATCATTCCGTACATAAATGCAGACACACATACCAATATGGACATGTTGTTCAAATTGGCTATGTGCATAGATAGTGTCTACAAAACATGCATCCACATAACATTGTGGATAGAACAAGCCATACAACAACTTGGGCACACACAAATTGAAGCAGCTGCCATCCCAGCACTGCCATGGCACCTGCGCTGTAGATAGAAATGTATTCCAGAACTTCCAATTGCTTCTCAAGTATTTCTTCTTAGATATGATTTAAATTGAAAAACAATTGCGGTCTTTTTTTTATTCTCAGTGTTTCCCCATCTCAGCTTCAGAGTAACAGAAGCGTTCAGAACCCACAGAGTTGAAATCCTACATGTAGAATGACTAGAATAAAAAGCCTAGATTCTATTTCTAAGGTAGAAAAGCTGTACTCTACTGTATGTGAATGGAGGTTTGTCTGTGTATGTGTCTGTGTCTGTGTCACCCCCCCAGGCTTGTATATAAGCTAACCATGTTTCCCCATCACAGTTCCAGCAGGATTCATAGAAACACCGAGTTGAAAAAATGCTGTAGTGTGCAGTCAATTAATGGAGACTTATCTGTGTCTCACCCATTTATAAATGTCAATGGTCTCACCCCCCAGGCTATCGAGGCTAACCTGGTGCAGAAGTCCCCTGGTGGGCTGACCTACATGGCGGAGTGGAGGGGGGGCATCCTGGACCACAAGATGGGCCACCTGGCCTGCTTCTCCGGGGGCATGGTGGTGATTGGAGCGGACGACGGAGCTCCAGAGAAGAGACAGCACTACCTAGACCTGGCTGCAGAGATCACACACACCTGCCACGAGAGCTATAGTAGATCTGGTGAGTAGGACTGGGAATGCATTGAGTATAGGACATCTGTATGACCAAGGACAGGTATGAGATGAGTATTTAAGGATATTGGATATCCAATGTCTGGATGTTGTTCTGGGTATTCAGAGCAATTATAGCTTTTTCTGTTATCGTGCAGGACATTATCAAGTCAGTAAAATTACAATGCTGTTAGACTATCTTCTTAAGTGAAGGAATGTGGTGACCTGGAAAATAATTAAATAAATAGAGATTGAAGGAGGGAAGCGCTGCTAAGTTACACAATAGTAGGTTTTTGTAGAAAGAAGGTCTTTGGTAAAAGGGGTCAATTGGTCAGGACCAAGCCGCTCCTCATATAATTAATTAAAATGCCTTTATTTGTATGGCATGTTCAAAGGAAACAAAGATTTAAAACTCTGACACGTTTCGGCTGCATGGCCTTCGTCAGGGAGAGATTGAGTCATATTGGAAATAAAAAAATCTGCAGCCAATTTACATTTAATTTCCCCCTGAATAAACCATATAATAACTCCTAGCTGGCAGCTACACCTCAAAAGGCGGATGTGCAGCTCAATAGGGAGCTGCAGAACCTCATGTCTCTGGTGTGAGGAATAAAAGTTATTCAAAATTATTCTTTATCATCTTTCGACACTTCAATGTGCACTCATGCTGTCCTACCAGACCTCTTTTGAAAGCAGTAATCATTTGAAAGCAGTCAATGGTGATTCAAAATGGAGGGAAAGACAAAGATGTCTGTAGTTTGTAGAATAAGCTGAGAATGAGAGTCTCAGAGAGACCACAGGCAAATGATTTGTAGTACAACTCAACCTGGAGAGGACGAAGATCAAACAAGACCAAGATCCTCAAGTCTTGATGAGATTCTACACAAACAGTAAAATCGCAAGAGTTCATTTTACACTATTTTGGGGTTTATATGGTCCCAACCCCATTTTGTGTTAAAACAATTCATATTTTTGGAGTTAAAACTACACTAAATGGAGTAAATATCCAACTCGCAGAGAGTTGCTTAAATTTAACTCAGTGTCGTTTTTAATTAACAATCAACTCCAGCAGAGTTTCAGTTTACTTCCTTTGAGTTATAAAGGTATAAAGCCTTATTTACATTTTTATTGTGTCACATTATGGTTACTCTTAATGGAGTTGAAAGTAATCCGTCCCAATCAACTCCAGTTATCAACACTAACTCCAGGGAGCGTATTACTCTCGAGGGTTAAGATAACTCCCAGTAGAGTCAATTTAACCCACATTTTTTAAAACTGTGAATTCAACTATCCTTTATTTACTGTGCACTGTCTGGACGTAGAATGAACTTGAGGGAATCTAAAAGTCTGAGCGAAAAAGAGATGAGTAGTGGTCACTTTTGGGAAGAAACTCGCTTGAACTTGATTTCTCGTCCTCGGCCCTGACACTTAACGGAAAATATTATTCAGAATAATTTTTTCGTGTTTCCACCACAGGGTGAGCAGACTGGTTTCATCCTGAAAATACAGCTAATGTGACTCATCGCATAACAGGTTTCTTGATATACTTAGAAGGCTTTTGATCTGCCCAACCAAAAGGTGCCTCCTCCTTTTTATTGCCATCTTCTGCTTTTTTCTTAGTTTGTTCCCCTTCTCATTAGAGGGCTGCTCAATATTTCAGTTCCGAGCCTCTTAGCTTCTATTGGATGAGAAAGGAGGTTACAAGGGTCTCTCCTTCTGCCGCTCCTCTCTGTCTGGATCTGTTCCATCAACACAACAGGGCCGGCTGGCCCCCGTCTTCTAGCCAAGAAAAGGCATGCCAGGCAGCATTGGGACTATCGATTCAGACATTAGAGAAAATGTCTGAAAGTTTTCCGTCATTGGCTGATGTGCCTCGCTGTTGGGGAGGAGATGAAGGTTGGATGGAGTTGATATATAGAAACATAAAACAGTCAATAGTTCAAAAGACAGATGGGCTCTCTGTCCTAAAAAGAGTTGAGAAAGTTGGAGTCAGTCGTGTGTACTGAAATAGAAAGGAGATGATGTCAAGGAGTGAAATGCCACCGCTGCCATTGCTGCTCTCATTCCTCTCCTGCCAGATGGATGTTGTGACTGCAGTGAGAAAGTCCAAAAATGGATGTAGCAACTAAGGATTGCCCCTTTAACAGGCAGTTACCTTCATACAGCAGAACTATGTCGCCATTTGAAGGTGATCTATTAACCTGTAAGAAATGTTTTTATTCTGTCCACTGTTCCGCAAATGTCCCACAAAATCGTTCCCTTGTCCCATATTTGGGCTTTTTAGATGTGGTCACCCTAATTCCACCATTGGAAACTTTGCTACTGTAACATGTAACACCATCTTTTTGCATGTGAGGAGAATAACATTATTTCAAGCCCATATGTGAACTTGCAATTCTACATGTGAAAGTGGAATGTTTTTCAAATGTGAAACTGCATATCCGATTTTCACAAACTGCAATTCACATGTGAGGTGTTAACATGTGAACTCTACATTTAATACATGTGAAAATATAGTTTCACTTGTGAAATTTAAGCTCAACATGTGTGTGATTTCACATGTGAAAATACACTTTTTTTTTTTTTTTTTGTGAGGGTTCTGCAAACGACCTGGCAAATATCCCACTACGGTTTGGGGAAGAAACACAATATGTGAAACATGCGTCATGTAACATACGTAGTAATACACACGCATCCTGATTGCGATTCAAAATTTGAAATGTTGCCATGCCAATGGTCTTACCCTGAACTCCTAATGTAAAAGAAAGTGCTCCCCCGAATAGCAACCATTGTGCTACTGTAGATGGGAATCCTGTTCGCATGCTGTCGCTACGGCCTTGCAGAGTGGCAGCCGGCTAACAGAGAGAGAATGTGTAGACCATCTGGATTACAAGACCAACTGGGGAACAGATCTTTATTGTAGAGCTCATTTTCCATGTCTTTTTAGAGCATGATGTTGGAATCGCGACTGTGTGCCAGGGCTATATTATTTATAGTGCTAATTCACCCACAATTATGTTGTTCGCTTTGATTTGTTTCAGTACCTCAGAAGACTGATTGAACAAACTATTAACTTAAATATAAATCGACTCAAATAAAATTCCTCATCCCCCATGGTTTTTTTTAAGTACATCGTTTAATCTGTTCACTCTGTGTCTCTCTAATCCCCCTTTAGCTACGAAATTAGGGCCTGAGGCGTTCCGATTCGACAGTGGGGCGGAAGCCACGGCAACCAGACTGAGTGACAGATACTACATCCTGCGGCCGGAGGTCATCGAGAGCTACATGTACATGTGGAGGCTGACCCATGACCCCAAGTACCGGGAGTGGGGCTGGGAGGCAGTGGAGGTGAGTCACACAGACGTCAATAGTCTTCATGATACAACCATAATGTCACTAAAGGAATGACTTGTAACTCTGGTACTTTATCTCCAAAGTACCTTCTGGTTTTATTTGTTACATTTTGATTAGCAATGAGTTTAAACTGAGTGGAGATCTGGTGCTTATCCTTAAAGTGCATTTAACAAGGATGTGTAAAAGAACAATAAAACAGTGATTCTAGAATGTGTTTTTGAAATATGATTGAAAACCTCAATAGAGACAATCATATCCCTCATACAGATGTCGGATCTTAACTTGATCACTCTTGTGGCAGAGCATTTTCCTGCTGCATCACGAAATTCAAATGAGTCCCTGAAAAATAGCAGTTATCTTTCCTCCATGTGGGGGCAGTCGAGTCATTTGGATCAGGGCTTGCTATCAAAATAATTTTCTCTCTCGCTCGCTCAAATGCTAGGCCTAGGTCCTATTACTTTAACATTCAAATGTACAAAAATGTATCTGAAATGCAGCCATACACATCAACTGTCATTTTATCGTTTTATATAGCTTAATAATGGTCTACACTAGGCTACGACATACAAGTGTCAAGTGTATCCTAAGGTCAAAATTGAGTTCAGTCGTGGCCTGAGGTGGTCTAGCGGTTAGGGTCTACCATGTAGGCCTACCACGCCTTTCTGGCACAAATAACTCAATCCCCCGATTGACTTGATTTATTTGCACATTTCAAATATTGACATTCCAGGGATATTTTACCCCTGATCTTGATAAGAAATGACCATACCAGACACTTTTGGATAACATAAATAGGAAACAAATAAAATAATAACAAAAGGCTACATCATGCAGTTTCATACAGTGTCGGGTAAATTGCCATAGTAGATTTGCCATGGTAAATTATTAAATACTTTGTTTCTATTGTTCGGAATGTTTGTCAAATAGATAAATCGTCCTTCTGTTCAAAAAGGACTAAGTTGTTCCGATTACAATACCAACCGGGTGTGTTGAATTTAGTCAATCACTGAACTGACCAACTGAGTTAATTGACTAAATTCAACACACCTGGTCTTCCAGGTCGGTTAAATCAAAAACCAGCATACACTGCGGCTCTCCGGGAATAGGGTTGCCTACCCCAAACTGTTAACCTTCGAGTTGTTTCGATTTTAACCCTGTAACCCAGGGGTGTCCAACTCATTCCATGGAGGGCCTAGTGTCTGCAGGTTTTAGTTTTTTCCTTTCAATTAAGCCCTAGACAACCAGGTGTGGAGAGGTCTTTACTAATTAGTGACCTTAATTCATCAATCAAGTACAAGTGAGGAGCGAAAACCTACAGACACTCGGCCCTCCGTGGAATGAGTTTGACACCTGTGCTGTAACTCCGCGGAATTAATGCGTCAAAAAAAGACATTCATTCATGAGTCAAAGGGCAGTGGGCCGGATTCGAAGCCATGCCGACTCTGGCATATGTGTGCTGGGGTTAGTGGCTGTAACCATAGCACCACATAGGCACTGAGAAAACCAATAATGTATTATACCTCTTGTTTGCCTTCAACATATAATAAAACAATAGATCTAGAAAATCAGATTTTCCTCCTGCGATGAAAGGGGTCAAATTAAGATCTGACATCTGTGCTGGTCTCTGTCCATATGTATTCTCTCTCTCTCGGAACTAATGTACAGTACATATAATTGAACATGGTCTAGACCTTCAGTCAGCTCAACATTGGAGGCCCTGCGATGCTACGTCTGACAAGGCAGTGTGAGGGCAGAACTAGCCAGGCTGATTAGCACATTATTACCCCCTTGACAAAGACAGACCATAATTAACACAGACCCCTGTTCTTACTGTTGGATCTGCATGAAAATAAGCAAAGTGTGGGTTTTGTCAACCTTTTGTGCCCCGTAATGAATGCATGTGTCAACCCTGTCAGCCTGATCACACCACTTCTCTCTCTGGGCACAAAATGAATGCTAAATCTATCATCCCAACCCCTGTTGCAAAGGGTAATGTGTCCTCTCTCTATAGGCACATTATTATTAGCTCTGCCCCCATTCACCACCTCAACCCCAACCTCTTGTTCTCACTCGTGCTACTGGATGTCGTTGAATATTGTATAAGGTGCCCCAGACAAGACCTTAATATAAGGAGGCTTTATGTTTGGTGTCGTATGAGGTGATTGTGCTGTGAAGTAAAAGAGGGTGTTTGAGGACATGGGACTAGGTTGACGTATCTGTCTCTGGCTCTCCATAAACAACCTATGTTCCCTTATTAGGGTTGCACAACTCCAGTACTTGAGAGCTGCAGTCCTACTGCTGAAGTTTGATTTGATATGAATTTCAATCATTACAGTGATAGGTAGGAGGATACTGTCTGTGCCCATTGGCTAACTGCTGGTATAATACATGTCAGGTTTGACATTAACATCCCTTCTACACTCTTCTTTCTATTCTTCTCCCCAGGCTCTGGAGCAACACTGCAGAGTCGAAGCTGGTTTCTCTGGGATCCGAGACGTGTACGCCCAGACAGTCAGCCACGATAACATGCAACAAAGCTTTTTCCTCTCCGAGACACTCAAGTAAGTCTAACACGGCCAGTCAACATCCCCCCTACTGAGAATATACCAGCAAACACTTTGCTTTTTAGATTTGTAATAATAATAATAATATGTCATTTAGCAGACGCTTTTATCCAAAGCGACTTACAGTCATACATTTTTACGTATGGGTGGTCCCGGGGATCGAACCCACTACCCTGGCGTTACAAGCACCATGCTCTACCAATTGAGCTACAGAGGACCATTTGTAAACGGCTACAGAGCTTATTCCACTAAGAGTAAATGGCATATACAGTTTATTAGAAGTAGTAAGAAGTAAATAGCATATGCAGTTTAAAAACCCCTAGAGTCGATCACATTTGCATAATACAAAAATCCCCATTAAAATCCATCAGTTTAAGCAAGAGATATCTGTTTTTGCATGGGCTGCATCTCAATCCACTGTATCCACCGATGTCGCCCTTCCAGATCTGCGGTGAAAGGTGGCAGAGCTAGAGCGGGGTTTGTCAGACCATGAGACATCCTGAAAAATCTGTCTTCTCATGAAAACCACTGTAGTAGTTTGACCCCTCTATGGAAAGATGAGACTCTCATGAACATGTCGGTTGTTTTGCTCTTGGATGCCCACAAGCCTCACAATAAAAAAATTAAAAATAATCCTGATCTTTCTTATATCTCTCAGGTATAGGAAAGACAAACTTCCTTTTGAATTAAAACAATTCCATACGTTAGCTTAGTAGAACCCCCCCAGCTTAAACTCTAGAGGGTTTTAAAGCATGAAGAAACTGATTCTCGTTAGCTGTGGTATACACTTTCCACCATATTTACTTTTCTGTCCATCGTGAGAACACTCACATTAGTCTTAAGATATTCACACAATATGTTGATTGCACTCAAGCACAGTATCTGCATTTCAACATTTACAGACAAACCCTTTCTAAGGTGTTTTTTTTATCATGAAAGGAATAGAACATTTAGAAATTCCCATTCAGATTCAGCTGAAAGACTCTAGCCCCCTCTCAGACTCAGAGTTTGCTCTGGGCTGGTTAAGTGATGTGGACAATCCACATAGTGATGTTGTGTCAGACCTAATAGAGCTGAGAGGAACATGTGAGTGTCGTCTGGGCCCCCTTAGATAAAGAAACCTTAAGAACTTTGGAACGAAAATGGAGAAAGCTGTGTTTTATACTGAATCTTTTCAGTAGAAATAAGATTAACTATAATTTCCATTTTCTCAGAAAGGCTCCAGACAGGCTTTAAATAAAGCCCACGCTTCACCTTGCTGTTGTTCATAATTTATTGAATTCATCAAAATGTTCATTCATATTCATTCAATAGTCGTGAGAAATTACAAAATAAACTTGTTTTACAAAAGCAAAGAATGTCAGGTTGTTACATCAGTAATTATTGCCCAAACATGATTAAAAAAATGTTTTTATTGATTCATACAATAGCATTATAGCCATTATTTCTTTGTTTAGATACCCATAGTCTAGGAGAAAACTAGCCAGTGGATCCTTTATTCTAGCCATTCGTTTCCCCAGACACTGACGCTGTGTGTCCCTCTCAGGTATCTGTACCTGCTCTTCTCTGACGATGACCTGCTGCCTCTGGAGGACTGGGTGTTCAACACGGAAGCTCACCCCCTGCCCGTCGTCCGCAAGAGCTGCCTACAGGGGGAGGGAGGGATACACGACAAGACAACCTCGGAGTAGCAACCTGCTGTACAACTACTGTACAGCTCACCTGGATACAGACACAGAGTAACACATTCATACATCACATGCATACAAACACACACAGACACACACATGACAACATTACACACAGGTAACAACACAACAACAAAATGCAGGGCCAAGGTCCCTTGGGCCCTGTCACAGACTCTCAATTCCTTTCCAGTAAAGGATCTTGTCGTATACGCTGTGATTGTATATCCTTGAGCCGGGCCGGGACTACTTCCTGCCGGCATTACTTTCTGTGGACAATCAAGACGAACGTGATTTTCATGAAAAGAGCACCTTTTTTCTTTCCTTCTTTCCTCTGTGAGGAAACCAAGAGTATCTTGCAGACCCAAATGTAATGGGAGGAGTGCTGTATTATGGGCCATATTGTGAGAGAGAGAGAGAGAAAACCACTGAGCTTTTGCTTTGATTCCATTTTTCACCGCAGTCGATTAATAATTTCACTTGATCTTGTCATTGCTTTTTTTTCTGGCTTTTTTCTTTGTCTCTTTGACCAAAGTTTTTTATTTTTTATTTTTTCACCCCCTCATAATTCCCTTAACATATTATGTTTGTGGTGAGATTTGACCAATAGTAAGATGACAGACTAATATGGAGGGTGGAATGGTGTTGAATATTAAATGTATATACAATTGTGAAATGTAATACTCAAAATCCACCTTGAAAAGCATTGTTTATTCAGAGTTTCTTAGCAGAAACAGGTTAAATGAATAATAACAGGCATGGGAAAATTTGAAAACTGAAGAGGTTGTTGGAGAGACCATTTTTATAAATTGTTTGTCTTTATAATTTGTTTTGAGTACAATACTGGTGAAATATTTTCATCAGGGCAAGTCTGTGTTGAATCCTCCTCACCGCCTTTCAGAGCGTAACTTCACATTGTGTGAGTCCTGTGACTTTAACACAAGTGTCAGTCCTGTTATTGTAACACAAGTGTCAGTCCTGTGACTGTAACACTGTAACACAAGTGTAAGTCATGTTACTGTAGCACTGTAGAACGAGTGTCAGTCCTGTGACTGTAATACTATAGAACGAGTGTCAGTCCTGTGACCAACACCGTAACACAAGAGTTAGTCATGTTACTGTAACACTATAGAACGAGTGTCAGTCCTGTGACTAAAACACAAGTCTCCGTCCTGTTACTGTGACACAAGCACTCACAACCACCCCAGAGGCAAGATCACCACAGCTAGTCCCAGTCGCCTAGTATGACTGGCCTCAAATATGCTTGCCAAAGTTAACAGCCCTCATCGAGAGCTCCAGCTCTCTCAAATCCAGAGTGGGGAAAGTTAGGCTTGAGACCAAGGGTTTCCTGAAATGTACACCGTAGAGGGGAATGTGAAGGGAGCTTTCCTGTTTCATCCTTATTCGTATCATCACTGCTGTCCAATACAGTTGTGGAGAGAATGTGCTGTACATACCTGGATGAATGTGAGTGCCCCTGTATTAGCTTATCTTCAGTTTCTTTTGTGATTTATTTTACTTAATTACATAATTATTTTCATTTATTTTTAATTTGCTTCCCTCAGGTGTTTCTGTAAAAGAGGAAAAACTTTGATTTTAATTATAGTTCTGGTTGATATTAATTATTGTTATTACTTATCTTTCAGTGTTGAATATTTTCAAATACTGATAAAAGACCTGTGCAACTTTGTACATTTAAAGCAACTTCAATCGCTTTGTCTGGATTTTTTTTGTCTGTCCCTAATATTTCTGCTTATGGTTTTTACTGTATGGAGTGTAAAATCTATGTTTGACCTCACCTTCCAACACATTGACTGAGTGTATTTCCAGAATACACAACTGTCAATTTAACCTATTGAAATGGAAGACCTAAGAGCTTCGGCATACTTCACATATGAAACCTCATCACGTATCTGTACCACCAATGCTGCAATTTGCAAAGCTCCTAAGCTCTGCTTTCTGTAGCTTTGTGCTCCGGGTCTCCCAATACAACGTTTCCTATACCTTAGCAACCAAGGCTGTCAACATCAATATCAGACAAGATCATTCTCCATGACATCATGCTTAGAAATGTTTACATGGCTCTTGACTATTGTTCACATTGTACTTCAGGTACACAAAACACTGCTGGGGAGTGGGTGTTTGGTTGAGTGAAGCCAGTAGGTATAGTGTGAAAGAGGGATGTTAACAAAGAAGGGCACATCAGCTAAGCCTTCAAACAGTCTGTACATTGAGTAAACTCTTGTGAAGGTAGTTCTTTGCATCACACCTAGACATATGCCCTCTATGTCTCAAAGACTCAACAACTTATTCAATATCATAGATGCATACAGTACATTTTGCGCAGTGTTGGGGAGTAGTGAACTACATGTAGTTCAACTAGTAATTTAACTACATTTTGCAGTAGCTTAGTGGTAGTTGAACTAATTTCAAATCTAGGTAGTGTTTTCAGTAGTTAATAACTTTTTTACCATGTAGCAGTGTAGCTAACTACTGGAACGACACACTACTTTTTTGGCAATAATCAAATATGGGTGAAGTTGGAAGGAATTCCCGTACTTTTTTGGCATCAGACCTGCCTAATTTTCACTTGAAACATCATTTTTTTTTGTTTAATAGGCTAAATTACACATTCTGTTTACTATAAACCCCAAAGTGATCGGTTCTTGCCATTTGTTGTCTATGACATTTCAGATTGACATATGGGAATTTATCACAAAGTAGTTTGGATGTAATGAACTACTCTTTCAAAGTAACTTTAGTTGAGTAAACTGTATATTCTTAAGGGTAGCTTTAGAGTAGCTTAACTTCTTCCAGTGCGAAATAATTGGTAGCTTTTAGTAAACTATATTTTCAGAGTAGCTTCCCCAACACTGGTTTTGTGCTGCTTAGATTCATTGCTATTATATCAGTCTGTGTTTTAATGGAATCTGTCATTGATTTTCACGAGAGGAGATGAGGTGCTCACTGAGTGATGAAATTTGTTCCATTGTTTGCACAGGGGAAGTTCATTACATATTTAATTGATGGGGTAATGTCTCCAGGATAGGTAAGGTTCCAGCAATTAGGAACCGAAAATGAATAATCTGGGTTTAGTCTTCACACCAATTGAACACAGGAGGGCCAATTTCATTTCATTCTGCTCCAAATAGTGTACATGTAACCAGAATGGCTCATCCAAATCAAATTATTAGAATTGTATTATATGAATACAAAATAGATTATATTTGGCACATTTTGTCAGCAGAGCAAATGTCCATTGCTTACGTAATGTTTTAAGTCAAACAGACAAAAACAAACAGACAATAATATTTTCTAAGAAATGCCTGAAATTGTCCCCCTTTCTTACCTTTACACAATGTT
This sequence comes from Coregonus lavaretus, assembly GCF_964263955.1. Classification (NCBI taxonomy): domain Eukaryota; kingdom Metazoa; phylum Chordata; class Actinopteri; order Salmoniformes; family Salmonidae; genus Coregonus; species Coregonus lavaretus. The sequence goes on from NW_028156324.1 coordinate 12,084, forward strand.
TTTTGAGTCAAACAGAGACAAAGACATGCTGACATACTAAGAGATGCCTTAGCTTTAAGGTCTTAGAAAGAAAGAAGGTGAGAGCAAGGGAGCATGGTGTGGATCCATGAGCAGCCCTGTTCTGTGTTGGGGGCTACGGATGGGGGGGATCCATGAGCAGCCCTGTTCTGTGTTGGGGGCTACGGATGGGGGGGATTACTGTCCACTTGAATGCACCTGGGACTGATAGTGATAATCCCTCCTGTCTTTTTTCCCCCGTAATAATTCTGGTGAAACAGAGCAGAGGAGACGGCGGGGCCAGTCACCGCTGCTTTAGTGAGCGCCCATTGTTATCTTCCTCTCACAGCTTGGTCTCGGCGCCCCCACACGGCTCACTTACGGCCTCCACAGCTCTCCCCGTGCTGGGGCCCTACGTGCATGTACTGCGATCAATATGGCCGCCTGCAGAGGAAGGCCCGACAACGCCTGGCGTGGACCTGGTGTGTGTGTGGACAACAAAGGGGAATGGCAGGGGATTTATATATATATATATATATATATATATATATATATATATATATATATTTTTTTTTTTTTTTACCTTTATTTAACCTAGTAAGCCAGTTGAGAACAAGTTCTCATTTACAACTGCGACCTGGCCAAGATAAAGCAAAGCAGTGCGATAAAAAACAAAACGTACAGTCAAAAACACAATAGAAAATCTATATACAGTGTGTGCAAATGTAGTAAGTTATCGTCAGTGTGTACTGTAAAGCAAGGGGATAGAGAAAGAAGAGGGGAGGGAGATGTGTTGTACTAGCATATGTATGCTCACTTCCCTCTGTCTCTTCCAATGACCAGGGAGGCAGCGAGACAGACTCAATAATTCAAGGCTGTTTCCTTATTCAACCTCCCTCTTCAAGGGATGAATTTAAGATTTGACTTCATGTTCAATGGCTTTTACCCCCACTCCCTCTCTATCCCTGTGTCTTGTCTTTCAAGGTTTGTTTGTGGTTATTTTCTCTCAGGGTTTCTAAGAGTAGATAACGAGAAACAATTGAAAGATTTTCAGGATAATGCTTCAGCAAAAAAGAAGAAACTGCCCATATCCAGTCTTGTGAAAGGACAGGTTTGTTTTAGTTTTGACAGCTCTTTGCGGCAAAAGGCCAATTTTCCAAAGGCAGACTCTGCCAGACAATTCTGTGTCCTTGTTTGATGGAAAAAGATTAAAGAAACATAGGGGGAAAGTAACGGTGAAAAACACCTTCAGCCTGTTTTATTACTTACTGTATGTTGTGATAGACTTTCATGTTTCATAAAGTCCTCTTTCGAGCATAGCAGACCTGAATATGGAAGACTAAAGGTCAAACAGTGGAGGCAAAAACATGAGGCATTTTCTCAAGCATGTTCAAATTCGAATGAACCTCTTTCCTTTGAGATTCAATGAATCTCTATCCTCGCTCAATTCTATTCTTCCGTTCTTGTGTTTCCCTCAGTTGGAGATATAGCAGTTTAATGGCTGCTTTTGTTACAGTGCGATGAAAATGGAGCACAACATTTATAGAATAGCATCTGTTGATGTATTGGAAACAAGCGTTGTTCTACTCTGACTCTGCTTTATTTGGGTGGTAAAACTGATGCTTGCTGTTGCTTGGAAGACAGAACTACATTCAGTGAGAATGATATTAATTTGAATGTGTTGCCAAGAGAATGAAATACATCCCTTTAGGATATAATTGCACTTTATTTGATGAGTTTAAAGGTTTTATGATTGGATTATGTTGCTAATCCAATCTCTATGAAAACTCTTGTTTTTATCCAATTTCATGATTATCAAATCTTAATGTCAAGATTGTATGATGTTGGGAAATTATTCTATTTTTCCAGGGCATACAGGCATTCTGACATTGCTGTTCAACATTTTCATAATAGAGGCCTAATTCTGGAATTTTCCATGGTGTCTTCCAGGTCACCCAGCTTGTGAGAGGAGACAAGGATCTGTGTTTTCCCCAACTGTGTGCACGTGAAAGGGGATACCTAATCAGTTGCTCAACTGAATGCATTCAACCGAAATGTGTCTACCGCTTTTAACCCAACCCCTCTGAATCAGAGAGGTGTGTGGGGCTGCCTTAATTGACGTCCACATCATCGGCACCCGGGGAGCAGTTGTTGTTGTGGGTTAACTGCCTTAGTCAAGGGCCACCTCGGGGATTCGAACCAGCGACCTTTCAGTTACTGGCATGTGGGTATGTGTTGAGCAGATTCCCCAGACAAAGGCGTGCTGATTGGTCTGTCAGAAAACTGCATCGCCAGCACTTCTCAAGGTCCACTAGTCCTGGGTCACCCAGCTACCAACACCTTGTTAGGGAGAGGGAACAATCACAGCTGCATCATCAGCTGCTAACACAGACATCCACAATAGCACTGTAACGTCATGTTCATTAGGGCACACTGTAGCAAAATGTTTTATAACGGAAACAGAAATAAACCTTTCTTATTGGACAATTCCAGATAGTACCTCATCGTTTCGGAACATTTCCTTCCGTTTCATTACTACTGAACACAACCCTCATGACCACAGAGTTCAACAGAAGAAGACATCCAGTTTAGGAACATGTTCAAAAGTCTATTCAGAGAACTATTGTATGATGCATACTGTAGTTTGCAGGATTGCATGATAATTCAAGGTCACACGGTTCAGGGTTAAAATTACAGAGAAGACTTAATGTGGGCGAAACAACAACGTCAAATTATTCTGCCTCAGTAGACGGCAATGACTGTTTATGCTGTGTTTGGAGCTGGTGATTTGCAGTCCGTCAGCGGTTGCCAGAGTGAAGCAGGCTCTTATGCCAATTAATGTTTCATTTTTTTCTCCTTAGGCTTTGAATAATCATAGAGCCTATTTAAGAATGCCTGTTCTGATTAATCTAAAGCTAATGTTCTTCCAAGTTCATTGTAATCAATATGCAGTTGTCACTCACAATGCTGTATATACTATGCATATCGCCCTCTCTGTGACATTACAATGACTGCAGTTTGGAGAGAACAAGCCGTATTTTCTCAGCAGGTGGTGTTCTGACAATGATTTGAGGGCTCTCTCTCTTTCTCTCTCTTTCTCTCTTTCTCCCTCCCTCTAAATATTATGTCTTTTCATATAGGAGATAGTTTTGTCATGTTATTGTGCAGGTGCTTTTGAATGGGCTTCATACCATTGTTTTGTTTTAACAGCAGTATACTAAAATCAACATGGGTGGGAGTTTTGCCTAATTTATTCCAAGCCATAACAATTTTGTGAAAGGAAAACCTGCTTTATGCTTTTAACACATCTCAATTATGTGTGTCCTGATGGGTATGTGCAAAAGCTTTTTGGAACGCACACAGACTGACGACGCTCTAGAATACAAAATATGTTTACAGGATAATTGTTTAAACTGAAATGTGTTTTTGTCTGTGCAGCGTTTCCTGGCTGTCTCACAATATTGATTGAAATTAAACTCATTGCTCTAAGATTCTGTTTTGTTTTACAGGACAATAGGCAGGCTATGCTTGATTTAAAGGTTTTGTAGTCACTTATTGCAATTGTAGTGATTCAAACAGGGTCAAACAGCATTGAGTACCACATCCCTGAGAAGAATAACACTTACCCATCGTTTTACATGAACATTTGCAGGGTTAGTTTGCATTGTGTGCTGACATTATGTCTAGACTGTAAATAGTTACATGGACGTCTTGAACTGAGGAGCAGCAGTAATTAATGTACAGATGCTGAGCCCCGAGTGGAGCTTATCATCTTTGTAACCCTCAAACTACCGACTGGGGTCATTTTGACCCAAGAGGCATATTGTTGATCTCATAGCCCAAAGGTGGTTTATTCAATGCTTTCAATTTTTCATGACTTTGTCAATCAACTTGTTCTTAATACATCTAAATAATTTGTTTGTGTCTCTGTATCACAGTGAACTTTGTTTTAAAAAATTAAACTCCTTTGTGGTCATTTTGACCCCAACCAAAAACACATAATTCTGCCTATATAAATGTTATAGATAGGACCTTTATTTGAATCTAGGTTTCCATGGAGGGGGATCTGTATCAGTGATTTTGACCAGGTAGACAGATCATCTGTAGAGAAATAGCTCCCCATGTACTCACCTAAGATTGTACTTTTCTATACCACGTATCATATGACTGTGTACAAAAACCAAATTACCTTATTTTTGTGCATATAAAAATCTGCCAATGGTATATAAAGTCCGCCAATGGTATAAATACTTAATAGAACTGCAATACAGAACTAAAATACGCTATGAATCTACACAGAGAGCTGTATTGGTGTGCATTCTCTGAAAAGTAATTGTTCTAGGGCAAATCAAAAAAATCCTTCATTTGCATCCAGGTTTCTCTGGAGACATAATATTAAGTTATACATATCCTGTGTGGAAGGGGAACCTGTATCAGTGATCTTGACCTGATAGACAGATCACCTGCAGAGATGGAGCACCTTATGTACTCGCCTATGGTTATAACTGGTTATAACTAGATACACAATCTAAATGACCTTAGATATAGGCTAAGTTGGAGTCAAAACAGCTCATAAAAGTCTGAATGTACACATAGTGCTGTATTTAAGAAATACCCCAACTGTTGCAAACCAAATTCTAGCATAGTAGCATGGGGAAATATTGTCTAGATGCTTTTTTTCCAGGGGAGATGACATTTCTAAATTGAGTGGCTGGGCTGTGGGACAGTGGTAAATCTAATCTAAATCTAATGAAACTAATGAAACTGTTAACAGGCATTAGCTGGAGAATACGGGGATTGTGGTGATATAACTCCCTGCTATCAAACAATCAGCGTCCAGGATCCAAACAACCCATTTTATAATGATGTGTATTCCTACGGAAAATATTTATTCTATGGAAAATGTTATATAAATACATGTACCTGAATTCCTATAATACCCTCCAATATTCTATATGTGCAACTTGTTTTGGGATTTTGTTTCCTATAACATTTGGTTTGAAGTGACTTTGAGGATTTGGGCATGCTTTTTGAAGCATCCTGCCACAGGCCCTACCACTCCAATTGTTTCTCTAGCAGTGATGCTAATGCTGGCTCTGGGGTAAGTAAATAAAGAAAACGAAGCCACATTTTTTGTCGTTGTCTCTCAGGATCAATGGATTAATAACTGTTTGTCAATAAAATTAAGTATATTTCAAATGTTGGTGCCCCTGTCGTTTTTACCACAGAAATATGACAAAATTCATATTTACTTCAAAATTCCATAAACTAAATTATACTACAATCAAATGATGGTAAATCAGCTTTTTAGTAATAATGTGGATTGTACTTTGGAAAGAAGCTGGGTTATATAAGGGAAAACATTTTCATTTTTTATTTCAGATAACATGTAAGTGTACAAAACATTATGAACACCTGCTCTTTCCATGACATAAACTGACCAGGTGAATCCAGGTGAAAGCTACTGTACAATCCCTTAAAGATGTCTCTTGTTAAATCCACTTCAATCAGTGTAGCTGAAGGGGAGGAGTCAGGTTAAAGAAGGATGTTTAAGCCTTGAGACAATTGAGACATGGTTTGTGTATATGTGTCATTCAGAGCGTTAAAGACAAAATATTTAAGTGCCTTTGAACGGGGTACGGTAGTAGGTGCCAGGTGCACCGGTTTGAGTGTGTCAAGAACTGCAAAGCTGCTGGGTTTTTCACGCTCAACAGTTTCCTGTGTGGATCAAGAATGGTCCACCACCCAAAGGACATCCAGCCAACTTGACATAACTGTGGGACGCATTGGAGTCAACATGGGCCAGCAATTCAATATTAGGAAGGTGTTCCTAATGTTTTGTAAACTCTGTGTATATTTACATGACTAATGATGCTTTGCTAAGACCCCAGTTGCTAAAATGTAAAATATGTTTGTAGTTTGGGTTAAAAGTTGAAACCTTTTGTTTTGAGTTACCTCCAAAGGGTACAGTTTGTTTCTGTAGTGAAGTTACATCTCAATACCCACGGTCATCCAGAAATCAGTTGTACAGTACATAAAAATACATTCATACAACATTAGACACATGGGTGACCATTGCACTGCATTTTCATTCTGGATCTGTAATTATTGTACATCTGTTGCCCAGTCCTGGTGCCAAAATGCAGCCCCCATGCAATGAATCTTAACCCAAACAGTCAGTGAACTCCTATTCAAACAAGAACTCCCACTGCGACCATAACAATATCAGTTCTGCATCCAATTTTATTTTGACTAACCAGACAACTCCAGAGATTATATATGTAGAGTGAGTTGTGGACATTGGGCCTGACACCAGCCCTTCTGAGCCTCCAAGCTGTCCTATGCCTGGGACTCCCCTGCTCTCTTTTGTGGCAATTTGATGAAAGAGACATTTGCATGATTCATGTCTGGCTTCTTTTCCAAGGACTCCTTCCCCCTGGTGTTTGACCAATGGCCCTCCACCTGCTTCCGTTACCGTCCAATAGCAGCCAACTGAGAGCAGTTTTTTATTAATTAGCTATTCATTTGGCATATCATCATTTCACCTGCGTCTACAGGTGTAATAGTTATTTTTGCACTTGTGTGCTACAGTATGAATAGCTGATTCACACCTGGAGGAAAAACCTTCGGAATGGCTTGATTTAGTGTTTAGGGAACAAGGGGGGGGGGACCAGAACATTTTATAGTCAGAATACAGGAGTCCTATTGACTGCAGATTGTGTTGGAAGGCAGAACCTCTCTGGCTCTGATGTCACCACCTGAGGGCATCGATCAGAAGTTATTCGTCTACGGTGTCCATATTAGGACAGAGTCACAACTTCCATGGACGTGGCGTCCTTATATGGACACCGTAATACACAGATAATTAATTCTGCACTAGATGTCCTTTCCAGACACATTTTACATTTACGTCATTTAGCAGACGCTCTTATCCAGAGCGACTTACAGGAGCAATTAGGGTTAAGTGCCTTGCTTAAGGGCACATCGACAGATTTTTCACCTAGTCTGCTCGGGGATTAGAACCAGCGACCTTTCGGTTACTGGCACAACGCTCTTACCCACTAAGCTACCTGACACCTTTATGATGGATCAGGTGAACGGAATGCTACCATGTCTACTTTCATGTTTATCCTACATATTATTTTAATTCAAAATCAAAATCAGTACGATTCACAAAGGGAATCACAGTATATTGTGACAATATGATTGCTGTTAACTTTCAGTGTGGTGTTATCAAGCCCATCTGTAGCAATATGCTGAAGTAATGATCTGCTTATTGTTCTATTATGATCTGTGGTATTATAACATCAAGACAGATTGATTGTTATTGTGCTTCGTTTATTTGTATGTGATAACACTGATTAATTAAAGCTAGATGATGACTGGGGCATACTTGCTGCTCTCTGGTGAGCCTAGGATTTGCAGGAGGACGTTTTTCACTCTCCTTCATTATTATTAAAGTCCATAATGAACATATCATGCAAAGCCAAAGAGCTATCCTTATTCAGATCTGAGTCACAGCTGTGATTTTATGTATTTCCATCATTTTCGTGTCATTATCGTTGATTTCTAGATGGCTAACTGTGCACAGCAGATTGCAGTGCAGATTATGAAGTCACTGGTATGAAACGAAGTAAGACCGCATTTGTACCTTAGAGCGTTTTCCCTGATTTTTAGCTTCAAGTGGCTTCAAAATAATATTCTGGCGCTAGTGCAGTTACATACACGTTTACGTATATAAGTCTCAGGGAGTTTATAGGCAATTAACGATTGCAGCTCTGGGAGTTTGGTGCGTAAGTGGGTGGAGAAGGCAAGCACAGTTTGAAAAACAAGAGTGTGCTTAAACAAAAGAGCCAGGAAGTGCTTTGAATGCAGTATATTCCTGATGAAGGGGAATAATAATAGGGAAACTCTTCTGGGCGAAAGCAGACGGCAATTATCGGCTGTCTACCGACACTGTTGATTGACAGTTGGGCTCTTTCAATCTCCGCACTTTGGAGTGATTGAAACCCTCTATTCATTAAGAAAATGGGCCTCAATTAAGCTAATTGTAATTGAGAGGCAGCTGGGTACCGTTCCAAACAAAGTCTTATCGCACAAAGAACCTTTACACCCATTTAACAGCTTTTTCTCTTGTGCTTCTTCCTGATTTATATATTTTAGTTATCAATCTGTCTATTATCTTGGGAAGCAAGGGCAGCCCAAATAACTAAATTATGTATAATGCAATTTAAGACATGCTAACCAATTTTTTGACAGACTATTTGGTAGGCTAACACTATTTGGATACTCCATCTGTAGATGCTCTACAGACTTCAGTAACATTTCAACTAACTATGTACTAACCCTAACCCTAGCTCTAACCCTAACCTTAACCCTTATCCTAACCTTAAACTTAACACTTACCCTAAACCTAGCCCTAGCCCTAACCTTAATCCTAACCCTTATTCTTAACCTAACCCTAACCGTAACCGTAGCAAGCAGTTGCTTATCAACAGATAGTTTGTTGATAGTATGACCATCTGTAGAGCATCTACAGATGAACTATCCAGACTATGCAAATAAAGCGACTGACTAGGTATTTTTTATTGTGCAAATAATTAATGACCTTACCAATAGGGGGATATTTATGCTGTGAAATATTGTCCTATAGCTTACTAAATAAAAAGTTTGATTCCGTATTATATAATTACATATTTGATCCCCTATTACACTTGTATATTGTTGAATGATAATATTATATTTTCTTCCTTTGTTTGACCTCAGTAAGCCTTGTGCTCTTAGGTTGCTCCTGAGTACAGTAACAGCAACATCTGATGTTGGACTCACAAATTCAATAAGCATAGAAAACCATATCCTCTAATAGTGATGAAGCATGTTGTGTTGCATGACACCTGGTAATGACAGTAATGATAAACTTCTATGACTAATTTGCATCTAAATAGCTGATATCTCTGTGGTGGTTGTACTAAAGCTTGTGATTACATGTTGTTCCAAAGCTTGAGTGCTTCATCTCATCTGATGAATTATAAAGGAATGTATAATGCAACATATTTTACTAGGTTAAGTAAAATATATGACAGCTAGTGTTGCACACTTGTAATACAATCATACAGAGTATTTCGATTTCCTCTGTAATTTAATTTTAGATTTGAATTTCCCTTATGATTACCACTTGTTAATCATGTGTTTAATATGTAAACTCTTTACAATGTCAATGCTATCTCCCTCTCACATCTAGGTTACATCCCAAATGGCACCCTATTTCCTTTATAGTGCACTAACTTTGACCCGGGCCCATAGGGCTCTGGTCAAAAGTAGTGCACTAAAAGGATGCCTATTGGGACGTAGCCTAGTTAATGAGGATGGCCGTGCTTTCTGGGGGCAAACATGGAAATGTTATTGTTTGAATTTGCATATGAAAGAATGACCCACAGTTTCTTGATGGCTCTTTTAAAAGCATATGCAAACCATTCATCATTATCATGTTAAGAGTAGTAATTATCTCTGTGTTTTCACGCTTGTTAGAACAAACAACAACGGCACGACATGCCTGAATGACACTTGAGTCCATGTTTTTATTAGATATTAGAACATTTTTATGATTATGAATCACAAAAACAAAAATAATTGTGATGACTTGCAGCCCACATTCAAATCTCTGTTGTTAATTACCCGTGAAGTCATTTCCATAAATAATGTGGCCCCGTTGATTGAGGAGGGCCCCATCTGTCACACAGGACTAATCAAATGAGCACAGTGTCTTTGAGTAATTTCACCCAGGGGCCAAAATGAGGGCATACGTGTGGTGAATTCAATGCTTCATCAAACTAGTATCTTAGGGCAAACAGAACGGCTAGCTCATATGGGTATAATATTATTGTCACAGATCCTCAAAACAATAAAGTGAAGGTAAGATATTTCCTAAAGTCTCAAACTTCCATAGGCCACTTTTGGCAAATTCTGGCTTCACAGTAGCTGGCTAAAAAGCACTTGGGTGGGTTGGCATGGACAGTTACGAAAACATGAAGCAAAGTCAGTTAAGCAATGATGATGATGTGCTCAATTGGCGCTCCGACCACATTGTCTCCTATTGTTTTCTGCTTCAGCTCTCACACTGTGTCTCGCATTTTCATATTTGAAGAACAATGGGGTCAGAAAAAAATGTGTATGCTTTTCCAGCCAAGGATGTCTTTGTTGTACTAATACTATGATATTGCATTGTGTTTAGGATGACCTATTGCAGGGGTAGGCAACCCTGGTCCTGGAGTGCCGCAGGCACTTCATGTTTTTGATTTAACCAACCTGGAAAGCCAGGTGTGTTGAATTTAGGCAATCACTGAACTGATCAATTAACTCAGTTGGTCAGGAGTGGTGCCTAGTCGGGACAAAATCCTGCAGCTCCTGCGGCACTCCAGGAACAGGGTTGCCTATCCCTGACCTATTGTATAAACGGACCGCACAGGCCTTCGCTTAGCTTTGGAGAGACATTGTTTCAGCTCAATAGACAGATTGTCAGAATGCTGTAGTAATGAAAGTCTGGTTGTTCAAATCAAGGATTTGTTTTTGTTCTGAGAGACTGTGCGCACAATGTAAAGTTATGAGCACAGACACAAACACACTCAAGTCCCAGATGTATTGTTCCCGCAACAATAGTCTTACATTTCAGCCTTCATTAACCCACATAAGTGTGTTCCTTGATTATGATTATTATGGCTTGATTTGTTTTTTGATGAAACTCGATTTTTTTGCTGAGTAGTAATTACTGTACATTTTATCACACAAGACCCACTGGGCACAGACGTCAATTCAACGTCTATTCCACGTTGGTTCAACGTAATTTCATTGAAATGACGTGGAAACAACTTTGATTCAACCAGTGTGTGCCCAGTGGGGTGTCTGATAGAATATATCAAATCAAACAAGGAGACTGAAAGCACTTTGACCAAGTTCTAGAGTGCTGTCTGTGTTACATCAAGTTTATCCATATTGTTTCTAAGGCATTGGAAAATCCTGGCTTCTCCAGTGATTCTGCTGTTTGCATGTTCTTGTTCATCTGACAGAAATAAGATATTTTCTCCTTTGACTGCTGCGCTAACTGGAAAACAGTTGGAAAGCAGTAGTCCAGGCCTGTGCTGCTTCCTCGATGGGGATGCTGTTGAAAGACCTTCGAGCTATGTCTTGTATTATGGTTATTATCATCTCTACAGAGTATGGGAGAGAAGTTGGATTGCCTCCTTGAGCACAATGGGATATTATTTTCACAGACACCAGATGTGCTACTTTTTCAATAACAAGAAACTGCCAAGCTATGACTGCTGCCGTGAGCTTCGGTGAATTCTACCAAACATTGAAAAATGTGGGCACAGTGCTACTCCATGAGGATGCATACAGAATTGGGCTTTATAAACTTTGCACAAATCTCAAAAGTATGGAAACTTTCATAAACCCCATGTGGATTATGCATACAAGGTTTGCAAAAGAGCACTATAGGTATTTCTCACAAAGAGCCAAACAGAATCGAAAATGTTAACATTAAGTCAATACTACATTTGTATCTCAACATTGTAATCGCATATTGATGGGGTCATGAATGTTATGAATGAAAGTTGGCTGAACCTAGAACTGAAATGACAATCCATCTCAACAATGTCATGGAACTGCCAGGCACACATACAATATTTAAGGGGGATGTATATTGTGATGACCTCCATGTATAGTCAATTGTGGTTCTAAATAGGATTGTGGAGGCCATGTTGTCATGTCTAATTGACCCCGACATATATTTTACATGGTTGGTACATTTGAAAAACGAATGTATAGGGGCTATGTCAGACTCCGACGCTAATACTGTAGAGTAAATGGCTGTTGACTTACGTTGTATGAATATGCATGACTACATAGTGAAATGTACAGTTAGCAACTATTCAAAGTTGAATAATTGCCAGGTGTATTGGCTATCAGACCACTATGGTTGTTTTGCTATCTGTCTGTGTTGTGCTGGGGATGGTTGTTTGTTTGGGTAGGTAATGCTTTGTTCTCTGAGGGGCTCCAGATGCAGACATGCCAGCAATCTAACCACAACAGGTGATTCATCACCTTGGGCTGACTGTTGGGAGAAAGCACTGGGCTTATAGAAGGGATAGAGGGCGACACCACCATTAAATCACTGTGGGGAGGGAAGAACTGGAGCCAAGTGGAACAGGCATTGGGTGTTTCTCTGTTGCTCCAAGCCTCTCTCCTCATGTCTCTCACCCTCTCTCCACTCTCTTCTCCTTTTCCATCACTCTCTTTTTTGTTTCTCCCTCACATTCTCTCTAATATCCGTTCCCCGTCCCCCTCTTCTCTCACTTTATCTTTCTTCCACAATCCATTTATCTCCACTCCCTTTTCTCTCTATTTCTCTCTTCCACCCCCTATTTACATTTCTTAGCCTCCTATCAGTATGTTGTGTTCGCTCATGTTTCTCTCTGCCAACTCTCGTCTCCATACAACATTTGTAGGCTACGTTTTCTGCTTTTCCCAGGGCTTTCTTTTCTGTGAAAGGAGTGGAGGGCAAGGCTGTCAGGGCTGCTTCTCCTATGATTTATTCACAAGTCAAGGCTCGGGGTTCACTTGTAACACATGTGTGAGAGGGCCTTGAAGATCAGCTGCGTGCAGGCCATTAAAATGCAATAGACGTCTCTGCTAGCGTAATTAGCAGTGCAGCTTGTCATAACAGATGGATTGTGTGCATCTGTTGAAAACCATGTTCCTACTATTTCATCTACATTTTGTTTGCTTTACAACATCAGCACCCTCCAAAGGTTGGCCTACAAAGCCAGCTCAAACAGGTTGACACCTGGACAGGAACGGACCTGGCTGAGCCAACTCAAACTGTAGTCCACACCTATGTTTATTATGGGCTATTACTTGGGAAGTGATGAGGCTTGTATTTACTATGACAGCACAGGAACAGGGAAGACTGGGTAGCATTCAAAGAGAAGCAGAGAAGATTTCCACAATCAAACATTCTGATAACAGAAGGCATATAATAATGATAATTTCTCAATAATGTACCGTTTTCTTTATTCCAGGGAGGGGAAATGTATCGTTAAACTGAAAAAATGTACAAATGGGTTCATAAAAGGAGAAGTATCAATAGAAGCAGTTGTCTAACCTCTGCATGCCATCCCTCCCTTTCTCATGAAGCATCCAATCAGCCATTTATTCCAGGACCAGGATGACAATGCCTTACTAATCAGTTTTACAGCAGGTGGTTCCCGCGCGTGTGTGGTTGAGGACTTGGTATGTAGTTGAAGTCGGAAGTTTACATACACTTAGGTTGGAGTCATTAAAACTTGTTTTTCAACCACTCCACACATTTCTTGTTAACAAACTATAGTTATGGCAAGTCGGTGAGGACATCTACTTTGTGCATGATACAAGTAATTTTTCCAACAATTGTTTACAGACAGATTATTTCACTTATAATTCACTGTATCACAATTCCAGTGGATCAGAAGTTTACATAAACTAAGTTGACTGTGCCTTTAAACAGCTTGGAATATTCCAGAAAATGATGTCATGGCTTTAGAAGCTTCTGATAGGTTATTTGACATAATTTGAGTCAATTGGAGGTGTACATGTGGATGTATTTCAAGGCCTACCTTCAAACGCAGTGCCTCTTTGCTAGACATCATGGGAAAATCAAATGAAATCAGCCTAGACCTCCAGAAGTTTGGTTCATCCTTGGGAGCAATTTCCAAACACCTGAAGGTACCACGTTTATCTGTACAAACAATAGTATGCAAGTATAAACACCGTGGGACCACGCAGCCGTCATACCGCTCAGGAAGGAGACACATTCTGTCTCCTACAGATGAACATACTTTGGTTCGAAAAGTGCAAATCAATCCCAGAACAACAGCAAAGGACCTTGTGAAGATGCTGGAGGAAACAGGTACAAAAGTATCTATATCCACAGTAAAAAAGTACTTTATCGACATTACCTGAAAGGCCGCTCAGCAAGGAAGAAGTCACTGCTCCAAAACCACCATAAAAAAGCCAGACTACGGTTTGCAACTGCACATGGGGACAAAGATCTTACTTTTTGGAGAAATGCCCTCTGGTCCGATGAAACAAAAATAGAACTGTTTGCCCATAATGACCATCGTTATGTTTGGAGGAAAAATTGAGTTTTGCAAGCCGAAGAACACCATCCCAACCGTGAAGCACGGGGGTGGCAGCATCATGCTGTGGGGGTGCTTTGCTGCAGGAGAGACTGGTGCACTTCACAAAATAGATGGCATAATGAGGAAGGAAAATTATGTGGCTATATTGAAGCAATATATCAAGACATCAGTCAGGAAGTTAAAGCTTGGTCGCAAATGGGTCTTCCAAATGGACAATGACCCCAAGCATAATTCCAAAGTTGTGGCAAAATGACTTAAGGACAACAAAGTCAAGGTATTGGAGAGGCCATCACAAAGCCCTGACCTCAATCCTATAGAAAATGTGTGGGCAGAACTGAAAAAGCATGTGCGAGCAAGGAGGCCTACAAACCTGACTCAGTTACACCAGCTCTGTCAAGAGGAATGGGCCAAAATTCACCCAACTTATTGTGGGAAGCTTGTGGAAGGTTACCCGAAACGTTTGACTCAAGTTAAACAATTTAAAGGCAATGCTACCAAATACTAATTGAGTGTATGTAATCTTCTGACCCACTGGGAATGTGATGAAAGAAATAAAAGCTGAAATAAATCATTCTCTCTACTATTATACTGACATTTCACATTCTTAAAATAAAGTGGTGATCCTAACTGACCTAAGAAATTGAATATTTACTATAATTAAATGTCAGGAATTGTGAAAAACTGACTTTAAATTAATTTGGCGAAGGTGTATGTAAACTTCCGACTTCAACTGTATGAGTGTGTGTGTCTGTGTGTGTGGTTGCCGGCTTGGCGCAGTTGAGCAATTTAGCAGTCAGAACTGAGGCAACGGGCACAAAACACTGGATTCGAAGAACAATACATATTGTGCACGAATGCTGTAGAGTTCTTTATTACCTTATCACATTCTCTTTCTATCATTAGAGGAACATTCAGCAGACACTGAGTTTCACAATATGCCAAGACAAATGCTGAATGACTAAACTGATATATAAAAATAATGCAAAGAGACTACGGTAGTTTACATTTCAATCATATCAGTACAATTTGAGCCTATTGGACAATTATGAAATTGTTCAATGTTCTTTTGTATAACCAGAGTTTATATAAATGTTTCCCTCCCAAAATGTGTGCCTTTGCTTTCAAATTAGAGCACAAGTTTCAAATCAGTTGCTTTGCCATAACGATATTTTGTTGCTCATTCACTTCCTTTCATAATCCAACATCAGCAACAAGCTAATGAAGACGGAATGTTTATGAAACGGATTTGATTTGACAAAGTTCATCCATCTATGGTTAATCAATATAGCAGCCTGTCTCTCTTTGTTTCCTAGTAACTCCTGTCTCATCAGGTGTATGACAGGAATGCAGATATAGTGAATATGCCAGAGAGTGAAAGGGAAACAGAAGATGAGCTGCCACCACCAATTATACTGCTCCTGTCACCAGGTATTCACAGTGTTATTCAGCATTTAGAGGAAACACATTCGGTGGCAACATCTCAAAGTCAGACAGCTTTCTGAATAAAATCGGACTCGTTTCACTATAGACCTAGATAAAGAATGTATGATAGTGTGGTACGGTCAATCAAATGATGTTCTGACATCAATTCAGCTAGCTAAACCAACCTGCCCAAGACTTAATTATGTCGGTCTAGTGCACTGCTTCTTACGTACCTCCCACTGTTCTTGAGGACTACTACCATAGATCATGTTCTTGCTATGAGTTGCTATGAATATGATTAGTATGACAATGATGATTTTCACAACCCGCATGTTCAAATGGGATTCTCTTACTAGTTCTATTAGTACTAGAATCAGAATGCATGTTTCATACCTTAAATGCAAATCTTCAATGTGCGCAAATTTTGTATTCACAAGTTTCATGGGACACAACAAGATGTTGTTTTCTTCTTTCCACACCAACAATGTTCTCACTTGTTTATGAAACATTAATGATGCTGCACTTTTTGATGAAAACCATGACACACCCATCATCAACACATTCATACATCAACACACACACTAAACCATGGTAGCTCCCTCTGGAGAAAGGGGAACATTTTTGATCAAACGCATCAAGCATTTCACAGAAGGAAAGAGGCAATAGCAGAGGAGTCTTGCCTACAGAGTAGGCTGACAGCATGCTCTTTCAACCCGGCTTCAAAGACAAGAGCACAAACACTCATGCACAGGCCAGGGCAAACCTCTTTGGCCACACCTACTGTAAGCAAGATAAGCCTCCATTGGAAAATATTACCTTCTCTCTCCGTTTTTTGTTGTTGTTCTTATAAATGAGTGGACATTACTGACAATAGTAAGCGATCACTTTCAAACGGTCTTTGATCAGTTCTTAGAACTGAGTGGACGTTCTTGAGAATGTATGTTTGCGTTCACTGATTTATGCATATTTTAATTCACTCAACTGCTCATCGATTCATTCTTCTCATTCATTCTTCATTCATCTTTCATATGGAACTATGGAAATATGGAAATATGATATTCTCTCATAGCCTGGCAGTATTATGGCAGTATTCATGGTGGTGGATGTCAACAGGCGGTCTGCAGTTCCTGACAACTACACAAGATCCACCCCAGTTCAACCCTAGTGTCTCATGCTGGTATTGTAATGAGCCAGCCACCCAGGCAGCCCCTGTGATGCTCCAAGAGAAAGAGGTGTGTCTGATCACTGATGGTAGGGAGTCTCCCACTCACCAGAGATGTTATAGAAGTCTTACCTCCAAGAGAAGCAAATAGAGGACGTGCTAGCAGGAAATTTACACTTTTTAGTATTCTTTTAGAAAATACAACTTTCTCAAAAGTTGTCTCATTCTCTCAACTCATCCTTCTCTTATCTAGTTTTTATGCTATTCACTTTGGGTTGGATCATCAACGAAAACAAAGATAGAAAGACAGACATACACAAAAACACTCAAGCCAAGATGATGAGGTGACAACTGCAAACATCAAATCATGATGATTCCCTGTGCAACATACTCAAAACCAGAGAGAGAGCAGTGACAGCCACTCTTGTTGTACAAGTACTAAATGTGTGAGACCAGACCCACTCACTTGTCCTACAGCCTGACGAATCGGGCTTAATCCTGTTCATGAAGGCGATCGACACGGCTGCTCTCTTCTTTTTATTACCCATAAACCTCTCAATCTTCCCAGACTGCCTGCTTGCCACAGATAAAGAGGAAGCCAAAGACATTTCCTCTGGTTTTATGAGCTTCTCCTGAGTTTAGTCTCATAGTAAGCGAAACCCACTCTGCTCTCTCTCTCTCTCTGTCTCTTATTCTCTTCTTCCCACTTTATTTTGATTATCTCCGGCAGAGAGGGTCTACAATGCATCAAATAAACAAATCTATTTTCAATAAGAGCACCCACGGTAATGAGCATTGGCTGGAGAGAGAGACTCTTTAATGGAAAACAATCTTATATTTCCTGCCTTTGATTTCATTCACAATGGCTCTTTTGTCTCTGGGGAAACTGGAAGAGGGAGGTAAGTCCACAAGTGAGTGAAACAGCAGGCTTTTGGAGTTGATATTGGAAATTAATCTGATTATCTCTCTCTTTAGACCATTGATCAAGGATTGATGCCTTTGTCTGTTCATAGGAGGGCGTGTTAAGTGGGAAGTGAGTCAGAAGGAGGGAAACTGCTTTGTTGCTGGATCATATTTGGCCATTGCCAGACCACATCTGTAAAATGTGATCATATCACCCTCTTTGATTCAGCAGTCTGAATGGGGGGTTACGTCCAAAACATGCAGCGCGGGATGCCGGGTGAAATGAGTTCTATCGAGGGTACACACTTTACTCTATAATCACAGCTACAGTTAAAGCCAAGGGTTTTATCTGATACTTAGTGCACTCAGATGTGTTTGCTTGTCAGTTTACTGGACATGTATGTGTACAAACTGCCAGCAAAGAATCTCTTAGTTATACTGTCACAATGCTTAATTAGGCTATTGCTTTAAGAAACTTAATAATGATACTGCCAGCCCTTTGTACATCTATTTCTGTTGATTCGTCACAACAGATGAGATCCCAACAAGAACAGGTTCCATGGTGTCAGTGGTCATCTGCTAGACCAGGGTCCCACTGGGTGATAATGCCATTTGTTGCACCACGCCTGTGCATGAGCCATCTGGGGATTTAATGAGCCCAGCACCCCATCAATGATGCCAACCGATGGAGCAGCCCACACACCCCATCCCCAAGGGCCCACAACCCACACTATGACTCAGCAATTTCACCTAGTTAGGGTGATACGCTCACACACACACACACACACACTTTTATACTCAGCCTCTCATCAACTTTTGCTACAGTGATGTAAAACTCCAGTGATAAATCAATATTTGCTTTAAAAACAATCAAGAAAACTCTGAAAAACTGACTGAAATTGCTGACACTTGGTTAATAGCGTTGCTCAATCTTCACTTAATACAGTTGAAGTCGGAAGTTTACATACACCTTAGCGAAATACATTTAAACTCAGTTTTTCATAATTCCTGACATTTAATCCTAGTAAACATTCCCTGTCTTAGGTCAGTCAGGATCACCACTTTATTTTAAGAATGTGAAATGTCCGAATAATAGTAGAGAGAATGATTTATTTCAGCTTTTATTTCTTTCATCACATTCCCAGTGGGTCAGAAGTTTACATACACTCAGTTAGTATTTCCAGAGTGGCGCAGTGGTCTAAGGCACTGCATCGCAGTGGTAGCTGTGCCACTAGAGATCCTGGTTTGAGTCCAGGCTCTGTCGCAGCCGGCTGCGACCAGGAGACCCATGGGCGGCACACAATTGGTCCAAGGTAGAGGAGGGTTTGGCCGGCAGGGATGTGGGGACGCAGAACGCGTCTACTTCCTGAGCGGTATGACGGCTGTGTGGTCCCATGGTGTTTATACTTGCGTACTATTGTTTGTACAGATGAACGTGGTACCTTCAGGCGTTTGGAAATTGCTCCCAAGGATGAACCAGACTTGTGGAGGTCTACAATTTTCTTTCTGAGGTCTTGGCTGATTTTTTTGAATTTTCAAACGATGTCAAGCAAAGAGGCACTGAGTTTGAAGGTAGGCCTTGAAATACATCCACAGGTACACCTCCAATTGACTGAAATTATGTCAATTAGCCTATCAGAAGCTTCTAAAGCCATGACATCATTTTCTGGAAATTTCCAAGCTGTTTAAAGGCACAGTCAACTTAGTGTATGCAAACTTCTGACCCACTGGAATTGTGATACAGTGAATTATAAGTGAAATAATCTGTCTGTAAACAATTGTTGGAAAAATTACTTGTATCATACACAAAGTAGATGTCCTAACCGACTTGCCAAAACTATAGTTTGTTAACAAGACATTTGTGGAGTGGTTGAAAAACGAGTTTTAATGACTCCAACCTAAGTGTATGTAACCGTCCGACTTCAACTGTATCTGTAATTATCATGTCACGGTGCCACAGTCTTCATTAACCCCCAAACACTTTCAAACTCCTCATCTACAACATTTATAATTACATCTATTTTGTTTTCCGAGAACCAAATGTCTTACAAGGACATAAGATACTTCTGAAAGACCGGAGTGCATTTTATGGAGTGCTTGTGTGGAGTATTAAGGGTGGTGCACTGTGCCTTTCGGCTATTTATCTAAACAGAGCTTTGCCCTGAGTTTTCATCAGTACAGGGGAAAGGATCAATTTAGTGTTTTTCATGTGGGTGTCCTGCTGTGCTTTGAGTGGTGTCATCTTGACTTAGCACCACAGAACCAAACCCTGATCAAAGGCCTGATGGTGGCTTGATCCGGTCTGCGATGTGGACTTTAAAGTGGCACTCTCCCACGGGCCTGAGTGGGGCTCTCTCAAAGCCCTCTATACTGCTCTCCAAGTCCCCAAAGCCAGCAAGGAGCCTGGGCAGTGGGCACCTAGTGGGAACGTTGGCAAGGGAAGAGACAGAAAGGCACCATGGTCCCTCATTGCCCTCCCAAAGGCTTTCGTCTTATTGATAGTTGGGCATGGCACTCCTCAATGTCTTGACAAACTTCTCTGCATGTTTCGGTATCGGGCACAACACTGCACCAGCCTTCATAGCCTTCATAGCATTCGTTGCCATTATAAAAACCATGCAACAATCGATCTGAAGTGTATTAATAGCAAATACACTTAATGACTCCCTTTGACATGAACACAGCTCTACAGTTTTAGCTGCATAGTGAACTTTCATAAGACATGGTCATGATGTGCTCTCCCTAATAAACCGTAGAGAGTACAAACAAAACATACTGTTCAGATGGTTATTAGCCACAAGACAATCCTATAACAAGAACACTACACTATTCTCAAAGCAAAATATTGTCCTTTAGCAACAGCACCAGCTGATGAACCAAGATACCCTTCATAAACAAATGCCAATTCCAGAACTTCTTCAAAAACCCAATCAAATGTCACACAGAAGGAGCCTTCAACAAGCCTTTAATCTGATTAAAGCCACCTGCTGTTCACTTATTCATTTTAATGTTGCAGACACCACCGGTTCTCCGACCCCAATATTTGTTCCTAGCTAAATCAACACCAGATTGTAGTGCTGTAAGCATGACAACAGGATGTGGTCTTTGTGGAATAAAAGCAGGAGAGAAGCATACCATGGTAGGGCGAGTAGAGCAACCGTGTCATGCCACCAAGTCCTTTCAGGACAAAAAGCAATTAACATTTAAAAAAAGGCAAATAGCATTAAAATTAACAAGGAATACAGTTTTTAAACACGCATAGCCAAGGGGGGATCTAAATGGCACCTTCCTATTATGGTTTTAGGGGGCCTATGAGCAGAGCAGAGGTAAAACATTTTTTTTTCTTGTTTCAAAGACAGTTTTTCTTCTAAAGAAAAGGATCTCTCTCACTTGGGCCCCAGGAAACTGAGAGAGGACGGGAATCAAAGGACTTTAAAAAAATTGCACAGTGCCACGGTGTAACGGGAAGTAATTAACGATTTTTTCTTTTCGTTCAATCCAAATTTTTCGGGCACCCAGATAAAAGTTATTTTGCTGACTACTCGTCTAGTCCCCTTCTCCACCATGGCGACTTCTTCAACACAACGTAATTTATTTTATTTGGGTTGGGGGCGATTGTTTGTTGATTTGGTTTCTATTTTGTCACCTATTGCTGTTCCTTTGATTATGTTGGACACTGTTGTGAGGAGAAGACTTGCCCGTAATGCTCATTGTGCCCTGTGGTCCCAAATACCTGCTGAAGGACTTCATATTTGCCCACTGCCTCTACATAAGGCTTCTACCAAGCTACCACCCACAAGCCTGGCGCTCCCATCTCTATACTGTGCGCCCTTAAGTAGGCCCTGAAGCGCTGTATCCAAGCCCTAGTCTAAGGAGGCCTACTCTGTATGAGTTCCCTTCCAGCTGACAAAAAGTAATTAACTTCTGGTCTGATTGAGCCATCAAGTGTAGTCAACTGTTCATTTGAGCTCAACAGTAAAACCAACTTTAGATTAGGAATATTATGGTCAATCAGGTCGAAGTGGTGTTTCAAATTAGATCGTTGTGTAACAGACCACAGATCTGTAACTGAAATTAGGAAGTGTTTCATGTCCTTTCCTTTCACTCTAATTCATTGGGTTAGAAAAAAAACAAAATTAATCATGAATCATTCACAACTGGGTAGGTATCAAGTTTGTCACATTTCAATTGAATAAACTCAAGCACACATTCAACTAATTATAAATGAACCAGCACCCATCATTAGAGAGGGTAGATGAATGTTCTGTTAGGAAATGTCTAGTCCACTCCAGCCACCCACCCACCGAACCACATACACACACATAAAACCCATTACTTAATCCAGTGGGCTTTATTGACTATAATTAGCAGTGTCTCTGCTGTTCTCTTCACTGTTCTCATAGGCTTTCTTAGTCTGGGGCATACCACTGTATCTACCACTGTAACCATTGGAGTACAAAAAATCTTACTCCCGCAGCCCACAGGCATTTATCTCATGCAGTGGGAGCTGTTAACGGTCAGATTGTATGGGGTGTTTTTGAGCTAATAATGCAGAGAAAATAAAACCCTTCTTCAGGCTGGCTGGAACAAACATAGCATACAGATCTTATCATCAAATGAATGGGATACATTTAGTTTGAATGGCTCAGGATCACTGGGATCCAAACTTACAGCGACTTACAGTTAGTGAGTGCATACATTATTTTTATATTTTTCATACTGGCCCCCTGTGGGAATCGAACCCACAACCCTGGCGTTGCAAACGCCATGCTCTACCAACTGAGCTACATCCCTGCCGGCCATTCCCTCCCCTACTCTGGATGGCGCTGGGCCAATTGTGCGCCGCCCCATGTGTCTCCCGGTCTTGGCCGGCTACGACAGAGCCTGGATTCGAACCAGGATCTCTAGTGGCACAGCTAGCACCGCGCTATATTGTAGTCAGAAAAATTGTATATTATTTTATACTAATACAATTGATCAGAGTAAGAGATTTTGTTTAACAAGTAATACAACAATTCTAAAAAAGATAGAGGTCGAAATTATTGGCACCCCTGTTTTCAATACTCTAGCACCCTCCCCTTGCGAGGATAACGACTCTGAGCCTTTTTCTCAAATGTTTTATGAGATTGGGGAACACGTTGGGAGGAATTCCTCTATACAGACCATTCCTCCATACAGAATCTTTCCAGATCCTTGATATCCTTCATCTGCTCTTATGGACTACCCTCTTCAATTCAAACCAAAGGTTTTCAATGGGGTTCAAGTCCGGTGACTGAGATGGCCATTGCAAAATGTTGATTTTGTGGTCAATCAAATGTATTTGTGGACTTTAATTAAAATAGCTCCATAACATCAAAGATCCACCACCACCATACTTTACCGTAAGTATGAGGTACTTTTCTGCATATTATGCTTCTATTTTTCAACACCAAACCCACCACTGGTGTGCGTGATCAAAGAGCTCTATTTTCATGTCATCTGAACATAGTCTGAAAATGCTAACATAAGTGTTTCTTGGCAGTGACATTTCTAACAAAATCAAAGTGTGGATTGCAGTCACTCCTTGTTTCACAACAGTTTTTGGGAATAAAATGTTAGATATATTTCCTGTAGACCTTTCCTGCAGTCAATGACCAAAATGCGCCCTCTTTGGCCTCATGGGTGGAATGTTATTAATGTTTTTCATAATTTCATAATTAATCAAGTTTTTGTTTTTACTATGAAAATCTGTTGTTTCTATGTCAAACAGTTTTGTTATATTTCAGTCTCCTGTGATGTATATAAAGTGCAAACTCAAAATTGAATACAGGTTTTTGCCTGCGCTGCAGACGGCTATATCGGTACAGGACTATTAAAAGCCCAGTGCACTACTTTTGTCAAAAACATTTTGTACAAAAATATATACACTACTGTTCAAAAGTTTGGGGTCACTTAGAAATGTCCTTGTTTTCGAAAGAAAAGCAATTTTTTTGTCCATTAAAATAACATCAAATTGATCAGAAATACAGTGTAGACAGTGTTAATGTTGAAAATGGCTATTGTAGCAGGAAACGGCAGATTTTTTATGGAATGCCAATAATTATGGACCTGACTGTGCTTCAATACCTCCAGTCAGTAAGTGGAACAGTGATGTCACAAAGCTTTCAATTTGTCAATGGAAAGCAACTTTGTAAAATAAATGAATGAAATTGTATTTTTAGGTCAAATCGCCAGTTCGCAACCCTACCCTTAAAGGATTAATTAATACGTAAACAAACATTACAATGACTCAGAGTGATAATTCACAGTGAAAATTCTTCCAGTGTTCTGTGCAGTGCACACCGCATAAAGAATGAAAAATACAGTGCATTCAGAAAGTATTCAGACCCCGTCCCTTTTTGCACATTTTGTTACGTTACAGCCTTATTCTAAAATGGATTAAATTAATTTTAACATAATACTAGATAAGTTATTCATACAATAACAATTACCCTAGAGCAGTAAATCAATAAACAATACAGATGAATAATCTAAAAAGTGATCTAAGAATTCAGCAAACGGAAATACACAATGGACAAAAAACCATTTAAATTTCTCCTCATCGCTCAGCCAGGCTATATCTGGTGGGCTTTCTGGAATAAGGGCAAGCGTATATCTTTGTAGAAAGGGCAATAGAGCAGTGGTTCCCAACAGAACAAATGTTTTATAGTAGCCCCGAACAAGCACACCTGATTCAACTTGTAAACTAATCATCAGGCCCTCAATGAGTTGAATCAGTGTGCTGTTGGACGTACTCTAGGACTGGAGTTGGGAACCACCACAATAGAGGATAAAATGAAATGTATCTAGCTCTTCGAGGTCACCATAGTTACATAGTCTTTCCTATTACATTTCGCTACAATACGGACCTGTTTCAATACGCAGGGGCAATATTTGTGTTCTTACCTGTGTACACAGCAATCTCTTGCTTTTAGGTAGGTTGTACATAATATACTGTATCTCTCACAGTCACACATGAATTTGTTCTTAATCAAACAAAAGGTTCTCAATTTTGCTTTATGATTAATATCTTCCACCCATTTATATTCATATTGCATTGTCAGTAAAAAAAAATAAAAAATGTCTCTACCAGATTTTTTGCATTGAGAAGATTTTGGTTGAGAGGCTAGAAGATGTTAATAGAATGGGTGAAGAGAGAAGATGAGAACCTCTTTACCAATCTCAACTCAGTCTTGAGATAAACTACAGGTCAGAGGTTTTAGAACAACCACTCATTCAAGGGTTTTTCTTTATTTTTACTATTTTCTACATTGTAGAATAATAGTGAAGACATCAAAACTATGAAATAACACATATGGAATCATGTAGTAAGCAAAAAAGTGTTCAAAAAATATAATTATATATTTTATATATGAGATTCTTAAAATAGCCACCCTTTGCCTTGGTGACAGCTTTGCACACTCTTGGCATTCTCTCAACCAGCTTCACCTGGAATGCTTTTCCAACAGTCTTGAAGGAGGTCCCACATATGCTGAGCACTTGTTGGCTGCTTTTCCTTCACTCTGCGGTCCGACTCATCACAAACCACCTCAATTTGGTTGAGGTCGGGTGATTGTGGAGGCCAGGTCATCTGATGCAGCACACCATCACTCTCCTTCTTGGTAAAATAGCCCTTACACAGCCTGGAGGTGATTTGGGTCGTTGTCCTGTTGAAAAACAAATGATAGTCCCACTAAGCCCAAACCAGATGGGATGGCGTATCGCTGCAGAATGCTGTGGTAGCCATGCTGGTTAAGTGTGCCTTGGGCTGCAATTTCTGAGGCTGGTAAATCTAATGAACTTCTCCTCTGCAGCAGAGGTAACTCTGGGTCTTCCATTCCTGTGCCGGTCCTCATGAGAGCCAGTTTCATCATAGCGTTTGATGGTTTTTGCGACTGCACTTGAAGAAGTTCAATATTGACTGACCTTCATGTCTTAAAGTAATGATGGACTGTGGTTTCTCTTTGCTTATTTGAGCTGTTCTTGCCATAATATGGACTTGGTCTTTTATCAAATAGGGCTATCTTCTGTATACACCCCCTACCTTGTCACAACACAACTGATTGGCTCAAACGCATTAAGAAGGAAAGAAATTCCACAAATTAACTTTTAAGAAGGCACACCTGTTAATTGAAATGCATTCCAGGTGACTACCTCATGAAGCTGGTTGAGAGAATGCCAAGAGTGTGCAAATGTTGTCATCAAGGCAAAGGGTGGCTATTTGAAGAATCTCAAATATAAAATATATTTTGATTTGTTTAACACTTTTTTGGTTACTACATGATTCCATATGTGTTATTTCATAGTTTTGATGTCTTCACTATCATTCTACATTGTAGAAAATAGTAAAAAATAAAGAAAAACCCTTGAATGACCGGTAGTGTATATCGAAAAGAGCTTGTAATAAATGCAGACCATGACCTCATTTTACGGTAATCCCATCTACAAGGTGAACACGAATTCCACCATATTCTGGTTATAGGAGAGAAGTTTAAGATACTAGGCAATGTTTGGGTCGGGGAAACAGCGTGGAATTGAATTAGGAGAGGAACAAAGAGAGAGAACAGGAGAGAGAGAGAGAAGAAAGTGAGAGATGGAGAGAGAGATAGAAAGAGAAAGAGAGAGGCACACTCCGGGAGAAGAACAAAGGGTGAGAGTTAGAATGACAGAGAGACATTCACTGAGAGGAGAATAGAGGGAGAGAGAAAGAGGACACAAAAAGCTGCTTGTTTGGGTTTGAGATCGTGCCAGGATGTCCTAGAGGGCCATGGCTCTAATTGCTTTTGTTATTGATGCACCAGCAGGTGTCAGCAAAGCAAATGCTAAAAAGGATACACTGCACCTCCCTCATGAGCTGCATTATTCATAGAGAGCATCATCATTTGTCCTCCCATGCCATACATACTTAGGATTCCGCTTGACTAAGTTAGTGTTTACTGCATCGACAAGGAACTTGATCCTCTCTCCAGACACATAGTGTGATAACATCACACACATAGGTACACACATGACCCCAAAATCACTTTTAAGACCCCCTCACCCCCTCCCCACAACACACTTGTTGCCCTCCATGCAAATCTACTTTGAATTTTACATTCTATTCTTCAATATCCTCCCTGATCTTCCTTGTCTATACATCAATGTCCCTCTGTTTACCTAGGCTGTCTTATTCTTATTTCACAATAAGTTAGATACCAAGTGTAGTAGATCTGCATTGGAGAGCTATTGATTTACTGGTTATGGGCCTTTAGAATTATTCATGTACTGTATCTGGGTTGGCTTGTAATTACAGATTCCCTATCATACAGACAGACGCGGGGACAGATTGGCAGCTGTCTCCAGTGTAATGTTAGTTCTATTTACATCACCCCAGGGCTCCCGCTGTTTCCATTCAAGTGTTGTCTGTCTTGTGCCTGTGAGTAATCTCTCTTTTTCTCTTTCTTTATCTCTCTCTCTCTCTCTCTCTCTCTCTCTCTCTCTCTCTCTCTCTCTCTCTCTCTCTCTCTCTCTTCTCTCTATTTCTCTCCATCTCTCTCTATCCCTCCCTATCTTTCTATTTATCTTTCTCTTTCTCTCTCTCTCTCTCTCTCTCTCTCTCTCTCTCTCTCTCTCTCTCTCTCTCGCTCTCTCTCTCTCTCTCTCTCTCTCTCTCTCTCTCTCTCTCTCTCTCTCTCAATTTCAATTTCAATTTAAGGGCTTTATTGGCATGGGAAACGTGTGTTAACATTGCCAAAGCAAGTGAAGTAGATAGTAAACAAAGTGAAATAAACAATAAATATTAACAGTAAACATTACACTCAGAAGTTTCAAAAGAATAAAGACATTTCAAATGTCATATTATGTATATATACAGTGTTGTAACAATGTGCAAATAGTTAAAGTACAAATGGGAAAATAAATAAACATAAATATGGGTTGTATTTACAATGGTGTTTGTTCTTCACTGGTTGCCCTTTTCTTGTGGCAACAGGTCACAAATCTTGCAGCTGTGATGGCACACTGTGGTTTTTCACCCAGTAGATAAGGGAGTTTATCAAAATTGGGTTTGTTTTCGAATTCTTTGTGGATCGCTGTAATCTGAGGGAAATATGTGTCTCTAATATGGTCATACATTTGGCAGGAGGTTAGGAAGTGCAGCTCAGTTTCCACCTCATTTTGTGGGCAGTGTGCACATAGCCTGTCTTCTCTTGAGAGCCAGGTCTGCCTACGGCGGCCTTTCTCAATAGCAAGGCTATGCTCACTGAGTCTGTACATAGTCAAAGCTTTCCTTAAGTTTGGGTCAGTCACAGTGGTCAAGTATTCTGCCACTGTGTACTCTCTGTTTAGGGCCAAATAGCATTCTAGTTTGCTCTGTTTTTTTGTTTGTTCTTTCCAATGTGTCAAGTAATTCTCTTTTTGTTTTCTCATGATTTGGTTGGGTCTAGTTGTGTTGTTGTTGTTGTTGTCCTGGGGCTGTGTGGGGTCTGTTTGTGTTTGTGAACAGAGCCCCAGGACAAGCTTACTTAGGGGACTCTTCTCCAAGTTCATCTCTCTGTAGGTGATGGCTTTGTTATGGAAGGTTTGGGAATCGCTTCCTTTTAAGTGGTTATAGAATTTAACGGCTCTTTTCTGGATTTTGATAATTAGCGGGTATTGGCCTAATTCTGCTCTGCATGCATTATTTGGTGTTTTACGTTGTACACGGAGGATGTTTTTGCAGAATTCTGCATGCAGAGTCTCAATTTGGTGTTTGTCCCATTTTGTGAATTCTTGGTTGGTGAGCGGACCCCAGACCTCAGAACCATAAAGGGCAATGGGTTCTATAACTGATTCAAGTATTTTTAGCCAGATCCTAATTGGTATGTCAAATGTTATGTTCCTTTTGATGGCATAGAAGGCCCTTCTTGCCTTGTCTCTCAGATCGTTCACAGCTTTGTGGAAGTTACCTGTGGCGCTGATGTTTAGGCCGAGGTATGTATAGTTTTTTGTGTGCTCTAGGGCAACGGTGTCTAGATGGAATTTGTATTTGTGGTCCTGGCAACTGGACCTTTTTTGGAACACCATTATTTTTGTCTTACTGAGATTTACTGTCAGGGCCCAGGTCTGACAGAATCTGTGCAGAAGATCTAGGTGCTGCTGTAGGCCCTCCTTGGTTGGTGACAGAAGCACCAGATCGTCAGCAAACAGAAGACATTTGACTTCAGATTCTAGTATGGTGAGGCCGGGTGCTGCAGACTGTTCTAGTGCCCTCGCCAATTCGTTGATATATATGTTGAAGAGGGTGGGGCTTAAACTGCATCCCTGTCTCACCCCACGGCCCTGTGGAAAGAAATGTGTTTGTTTTTTGCCAATTTTAACCGCACACTTGTTGTTTGTGTACATGGATTTTATAATGTCGTATGTTTTTCCCCCAACCCCACTTTCCATCAATTTGTATAGCAGACCCTCATGCCAAATTGAGTCAAAAGCTTTTTTGAAATCAACAAAACATGAGAAGACTTTGCCTTTGTTTTGGTTTGTTTGTTTGTCAATTAGGGTGTGCAGGGTGAATACGTGGTCTGTCGTACGGTAATTTGGTAAAAAGCCAATTTGACATTTGCTCAGTACATTGTTTTCACTGAGGAAATGAACTAGTCTGCTGTTAATGATAATGCAGAGGATTTTCCCAAGGTTGCTGTTGACGCATATCCCACGGTAGTTATTGGGGTCAAATTTGTCTCCACTTTTGTGGATTGGGGTGATCAGTCCTTGGTTCCAGATGTTGGGGAAGATGCCAGAGCTAAGGATGATGTTAAAGAGTTTAAGTATAGCTAATTGAAATTTAGCTATACCCCTCTCTCTCTCTCTCTCTCTCTCTCTCTCTCTCTCTCTCTGAGCTCTTCAAAACACAGCAGGAGGGAACCACCCATATCTGAATGGAATTGATTTAAAGGACAATTCCACCCAAAAACTATATTTTGGTATTTGTTTCATTAGTTCATTGTTTATGTAGTCCCAAAAATATTTTCCATGTCAGCAATCAAGTTTTCAAGATATATAACTTTCAAAATACAGAAATGCAGCTGTTATGATGCATTTTGCATCATATGATGCAAAACGCAGTATCATATTATGGAAAATGCATCATACCGTCTGTATTTCTGTATTTTGAAAGAAATAGCTGCTGAAAGTGTTGTGGATTCCAATAGGCTGCTTAATTATTAGCTAGCCTACCATTAGCCTAGCATGCTGATGAAAAAGGCAGTTTAATAAAAAACAGTATTTTCATCTTCTCAAATTCGCGGCCTGGATAATGGGATAATTAGGAATACAGCGACACCTTCCATCCATGGACTAAGGTACGTTTTCAAGCCATATCCCTTGTCCGTCACCGTGGTCATAGGACTGTTTTGACTTGAAGGCAGGTCCTGAACTTCAAGTTGAGTTTTGGCTAATTGTAATGTCGACACTGCATCTTTTCTTGACCTATACCAGGAAATGTGGTGACAGTGACCATGATAATGTGGTGTGAGTTCACAAGAGCCCTCTTCAATCAGAAGTGGCAACCAAGGCAAGAGGAATGTGCCCTTCCGTGTATGTGCCTGTGTGTGGATGTGTGTCTGTATGTGAGTTACATTTTCCAACGCCACACAAATATAACTCCCTAATCAGAATGTCACAGTCATTATTCTTCATTTCTCATAGTTTACAGAAATCTATTTGCTAAAGGTCACACCAGACAGCCTAACACTCTGGTGTTTCATTTTCATAATGCGTTTGTTTGTTCGTTCATTCCCCCCACTCCCAGTCTCCCACTCTCCCACTCTATCTCCAACCCCTGTCTGGCTCCCTGGGAGCATTTCTCATCAGACAAATAGCCCCTGTCTTGCTTTCCAAAGCGGCCGCTGCGAGCAGCTATCAGGCCTGTCTAATCTTATCAGGGCTCTCACTTTCAATGTAAATTCTCAAGCATCAAATAATAAAAGTCTCGGGCAAGTTCAAACCGTCTAGCCTTTTCCTCTGCCAAGGTTGCGAAGCCTAGCTCTCCTGACCTCCACTCTAAAGTGTAGGCGTTCTTCTTTTCACTTTAAACAGGTATTGATATTTGCCTAAATCTGTTCTCTTTCTTCCTTTGGTGGCTTCAGTGACCTTTTTGGGGGGGATTTATGGATGTTTTCTCCTATTTTGTTCTATCAGCTAGTTGTGAGATGATTCACTGTTGAAACCATTGCACAAGTTAGAGTATAGGCTAACTACTGAAGGAATTACTAAATAATTATATGGTGATAGGAGTAAGTAAGGGTTTAATGCATGAAGGGGGGGGGGGTTGAGAATCCACACCAGGGCACAGGCATGGCTGCTATTGTTGGCTGATCTCTTAAAGAAAAAATCCACTCAAAAACAATCATTTGGTATTTTTTTTCATTAGTCAGCAGTCAAGTTTTCAAGATAATGGACTTTCAAGAAACAAAGTGTCACTTGCCACATCATCACGATGATGCGTTTTGCATCATATGAGGCATTTTCCATCATATGATGCATTTTCCATTTTGGGACTGTATCAACAGTGGACAAATACATTTTTAAAATATAAATATATATTGTTTTTGAGCTGAGTTTCTGATGGTCTTCGACATAGGTGCTGTTTGAGATGCACTTGGGCTGGTCCTGCCTAAGAAGAGGAGATTGAAGATTGACAGAGTCAGGACTCGAACACACCAATAGTACTTGCGAACCGAGTGCAACCCAATTTTACATGAAGAATAACCGAAAATGTCAGCAGTCAGACATCAACAGCGTGCTGAACGATCGGTCGACTAACGGGAGATCCACATTAGCCCTGATGTCTTTAATGATATCGTCTCACTGGGTTTGGTGGTGATCCTGTCACGTTCGTGGATGAACGGGTCAGACCAAGGCGCAGCGTGATATGCATACATGTTTATTTTAACTGAATAAACACCACGACAAAACAATAAATGAAACGAAACGTGAAGTCCAAGGTAGTACAGAAAACAAACCTTACACGGAACAAGATCCCACAACTAGACAGTGCCAATAGGCTGCCTAAGTATGGTCCCCAATCAGAGACAACGAGCGACAGCTGCGTCTGATTGGGAACCACACCGGCCAACATAGAACTATACATACTAGATCACAAACATAGAAAACGCACAACAAAGAATATACACACCCCGACCGCACAACATAAACATAACAGGGTAGGGGCCGGGTGGGCATTCCGCCTCGGAGGCGGATCCAACTCGGGGCGTGACGACCTCTCACTCTCCACCTCCCTGTTGCGCCCCTGGTCTGGTCTGGACCTCAGCGCACTGATTCCCCTCTCCTTCCTCCCACGATACGCCAGGTCCTGTCTGGACCCTGGTGTGGGAGACCCCGAACCTGGAGAGGGGCTGACGTCATGGTCTGGACTGGAGCCACTGACCGGAGCTGGATCAGGCACCGGTGGAGCGGACTGCTCTGGCTCCGGAGTGGAGCCGCTGACCGGAGCTGGACTAGACCCCGGTGGAGTGGACTGCTCTGGCTCCGGAGTGGCGCAGCTGATCGGAGCTGGATCAGGCACCGGTGGAGCGGACTGCTCTGGCTCCGGAGTGGAGCAGCTGACCGGAGCTGGATCAGGCACCGGTGGAGCAGACTGCTCTGGCTCCGGAGTGGAACAGCTGACCGGAACTGGATCAGGCACCGGTGGAACGGGCACGGGCCGTGCCGGACTGGACAAACGCACCACTGGTCTGGTGCGAGGAGCAGGCACGGGCCGGACCGGACTAGGAACACGCACCACTGGCTTGGTGCGAGGGACAGGAACGGGCCGGGCCGGACTGGCGACGCGCACCACTGGCTTGGTGCGAGGAGCAGGAACAGGCCGGACTGGCGACGCGCACCACTGGCTTGGTGCGAGGAGCAGGAATAGGCCGGGCCGGGCTGGCGACGTGCATCACTGGCTTGGTGCGAGGAGCAGGAACAGGCCGGGCCGGGCTTGCGATGCGCACCACTGGCTTGGTGCGAGGAGCAGGAACAGGCCGGGCCGGGCTGGCGACGCGCACCACTGGCTTGGTGCGAGGAGCAGGAACAGGCCGGGCCGGGCTGGCGACGCGCACCACTAGCTTGGTGCGAGGAGCAGGAACAGGCCGGGCCGGCGACGCGCACCACTGGCTTGGTGCGAGGAGCAGGAACAGGCCGGGCTGGCGACGCGCACCACTGGCTTGTTGCGAGGAGTAGGAACAGGCCGGGCCGGGCTGGCGACGCGCACCACTGGCTTGGTGCGAGGAGCAGGAACAGGCCGCGCCGGGCTGGCGACACGCACCACTGGCTTGGTGCGAGGAGCAGGAACAGGCCGGGTCAGACTGGCGACGCACACTACTGGCTTGGTGCGAGGAGCAGGAACAGGCCGGGCCGGACTGGCGACGCGCACCATTGGCTTGGTGCGAGGAGCAGGAACAGGCCGGGCCGGACTGGCGACGCGCACCACAGGCTTGGTGCGAGGGGAGGAACGGGCCGGGCCGTACTGGGAACACGCACCACTGGCTTGGTGCGGGGAGCAGGTACGTGCCGGACCGGACTGGCGACACGCAGCACTTGCTTGGTGCGAGGAGCAGGACTGGGTTCCTTTATTAACCCCCGCTCCTTCTGCTGCCTAACCAGCTCCTCTCGCCATGCCTCTACTCTTTCCTTCTCCCTTTTAGCCTCCTGTAGTGCCTCCTTCTGACCGAATAACTCCTGCTCCCTCTGAACCAATAGCCCCCGTAACATGGTGGCCTCCTCTCCTAACCTCCAGATCCGCCCTTTAACGGCCTCCTGCTGCCTCGTCGTCCACACCGTGTGCCCCCCAAAAAATGTTTCTTGGGGTTGCCTCTCGGGTCTCCGTCGTCGGCGCCGTTTCTCCTCTCCTACCTGGGCATCCTCCTTCATCGCCCTCCGATAACGGACGGCCTCCTCCTCCGTAATTCTCCCCCAACCGAGGAGAACATCTACTAACGTAACCTCCTGTTGAGTCCCAGGCGTTTGCTCCTTCTCGGCACGCTGCTTGGTCCTTGTTTGGTGGGATCTTTTGTCACGTTCGTTGATGAACGGGTCAGACCAAGGCGCAGCGTGATATGCATACATGTTTATTTTAACTGAATAAACACCACGACAAAACAATAAACGAAAAGAAACGTGAAGTCCAAGGTAGTACAGAAAACAAACCTTACACGGAACAAGATCCCACAACTAGACAGTGCCAATAGGCTGCCTAAGTATGGTCCCCAATCAGAGACAACGAGCGACAGCTGTTTCTGATTGGGAACCACACCGGCCAACATAGAACTATACATACTAGATCACAAACATAGAAAACGCAAAACAAAGAATATACACACCCTGACTTAACATTTAAGCGTCCTCTGAGTCAGGGCGTGACAGATCCAAAGCAATGTCTCTTAGGACCTTGTTACTTTACTGAGGAGTCATGAACATGCCTTATCCAATCAATTGATCAAGGGCTCTATTAAATCTGTAAAGCTGAAGCGTTACAGATTCCGCAATAGAAATGTAAAGGAAATTTCCGATTGAGCCAACATATGCAGCGTTTACCGTGAACACAGTCTCTTCTAAATTGCCTTTAAATTTCAAACGGAAGTTTATTGCCTTTAATTTTCACGGAAGTTCATTGCCTTTAAATTTCACGGAAGTTCAGCTTTACAGCGTACTTTAAAGTTGAACTTCCACGATACGGATTGAATAGAGCCCCAAATCAACCTTTATTAAGTTAGGATTTCACAGATCATGAGTTGGCATTTTAAGTCTGAGCCCCAGGCAAGTTTTTTGATAACTTTTTGGGATCTCACTTTGGCTGACTGAACTCTGCAATATCAAGGCTCACTGAAATAACTTGGTTCGAAAATGAACTATTGTTGTGTGAGGGGGTGTCTGGCTTTCAAGTCATCACCTTTGACCCAGACGGTTGAAGGCACAATTTCAAACAGAACTCGCTCTTTTAAGACATGCCAGACTATCAGCATTGTTCCTATTGCAAACTTCTGTCTTATTTTTCATGTGGTTTATCTTTTTCTCGCTGAAATGCCGTGGTGATCATACTTTTCATCATCTTTAAAGCACTTTTTATGTTTTAAAGATTAGGAATGCCACTTCGGTTTGTATTGACTATTGAAAGCTCTAGGGTCACTCTCACTGTTATGCGCAGTCATATTTCTGTGACCTCCTTGACTGAAACTATTGTCAGAAAAATTCCCATTTGCATCAATATGTACTGCAAGTATGGCAGCTAGTACAAGGATAGCAAGATAAAGACCTGGTATGTATTCATTATGGGGAAGCTGTGCAGGTGAAGTTTGTATGATTTATTAAACCTTGGGGGAAAGATGCGTTTGAGCTATAAGCACACGACCCAAACACTGACAGTCAATTTATCACGCTTTATCTTCTTATTCATTCATAAAATAAGACCTCTACAAGAGAATGTTTAGGCTGAGTTTTGATAGCTTGCACAATGCAGAATATGTCCTCATTTTGAAGGAAAGAGTGACAAGGATAAGAGAGGAAAGTAAATTGTTTCGACATTCAGCAGTGGGAACAGATGTCCTTGTCAAGTCAACGTTTGCTCCTGAACGAATACGGATGGATATTGGATATGGATATACAGATAAGAATGAACATGTGAGGGATTTATGAACAGTGAAGAACATGTGTTTTCAGTCCATTTCATTTTCATGGAGTCATGGTTCAATCCCTTTAACAGTTTAAAAACAGTATGAAATTACGGTGTCCATATAGGGATAGCCTTTGTCTCAGCAGGACTTTTACAGTGTTTTCTGAAATTACTGAAATCCTCAATGAGACAACACCCAAAAATAAACTTTGTGGTTTTTAGATGTTAAAACGGGGAGACAGTTTCCTAAATCATACCTTTAGCATTGTAATGAAGGTAATGGAAAGAGCCTTATTTAGCGTATTTTAATTCAGAATGTAAAGGAGTTCAAAAGGAGACATCAGATTTACTAAGTCTTTGATAATCATAAGCTTTATTCTTGTACTCTCCCTGTTAATTAGCCAATTAATAGCATGGATGGTAAAACTTGATTCCAATATTATTTTTATTGCACTGGCCAAGATTGGGGGAAATTATGTTAAGCCAAAATCTTTTGCTGTGATATTACCTCATTGACGAAAAAATGACCTTGAAACTGTTGTGTATTTCTGTGTGCATTTCTGGTAGATGTTTTATCATTTTTTCTGAAAATGTTTCTCTTTTTGCTTTGATGCATACACTACCACATTCCAATATGCACTGTGTACTAAACATTATGAACTTTCTATGACATAGACTGACCAGGTAAATCCAGGTGAAAGCTATGGTCCCTTATTGAAGGGGAGTAGATGATGGGGAGGAGACAGGTTAAAGAAGGATTTTTAAACCTTGAGACAATTGAGACATGGATTGTGTATGTGTGCCATTCAGAGGCTGAATGGGCAAGACAAAATATTTAAGTGCCTTTGAACGGAGTATGGTAGTAGGTGCCAGGCGCACCGGTTTGAGTGTGTCAAAAACCACCCAAAGGACATCTAGCCAACTTGACACAACTATGGGAAGGATTGGAGTCAACATGGGCCAGCATGCCTGTGGAACGCTTTCGACACCTTGTAGAGTCTATTCCCCAACGAAT
>NW_028156323.1:0-17897 GCF_964263955.1 Coregonus lavaretus
CGGGAGGTAGGTAAAACAGCCAGCAGAAGAAGAGAGGTAAAAAAAAAGAAAAAGAAAAAAAAAAATCCAAACTGAAAGAAGGGCGAAGCGCTTTTCGTGCGGTCCAGCGTTTTCCCTCCATTTTTCTTAAAAAAAAAAAAAAAAAAAAAAGATTTGTTTTATTGGGTTTGGCATTCACCAGGATAGTGTCTGTCTGTCTGTCTGTCTGTCTGTCTGTCTTGTCTGTCTGTCTGTCTGTCTGTCTGTTTTTCACCAAAAAAAGAACAAATACTTCACCAGGATAGTGGGTCTGTGTCTGTCTGTGTGTTTGTCTGTGACTTTTTCCCCACAGCCCCCGAAAACTTGGCGAGTGGGTTCGGGGACAACCCGCGAGAACCCGGCCTTGAGTAAACAGAGTGCGTCTCGGGCCCCGACCTCTGACTTCCATACGACTCTGGTTTCTCTTCATTACGCACAAGCCTTTCGCCTTTTACTAAAGACTTCCGTGGAGAGGAACACTTACGAGTTCAACGTATTTTTGGAGGGGCTTTGCTTCTGGCAGAGCCCGATATCTTGTTTCAAGAGAAATCAACAGAGACGGCGTCTGCCTGCCTGCCTGCCTGCCTGCCTGCCTGCCTGCCTGCCTTTTCCGGCCTTTGAACAAATAATAGCACTGGACGCATTAGCGACTTTTCCTTGACGCATTAGCGACTTTTTGGAGAGAAAAAACACTTGCCTGTCGCCATGGAAACGTGGAGGGGTGGCAAATGGGTGGAGCACACTTTAGCTAAACCGCTGGGGTCTCCCGAGACCCCCGGGTGCCCGGCGGTGTGCAGGGTTCAATTTGTGGGTTATCGCTTCTCGGCCTTTTGGCTAAGATCAAGTGTAGTATCTGTTCTTATCAGTTTAATATCTGATACGTCCCCCATTGGGGGACTACATATTAAATGGATTTTTCGAACAGGGAGTCGGAAATGGGGCTTGCTCCGTCCGCTCCACGCATCGACCCGGTATTGCAGTACCTCCGGGAACGGTGCAACACTTTCCTCCCATTGTCAATGAAAACAACTACACGGAGGTAGGTAAAACAGCCAGCAGAAGAAGAGAGGTAAAAAAAAAGAAAAAGAAAAAAAAAAATCCAAACTGAAAGAAGGGCGAAGCGCTTTTCGTGCGGTCCAGCGTTTTCCCTCCATTTTTTCTTAAAAAAAAAAAAAAAAAAAAAAAGATTTGTTTTATTGGGTTTGGCATTCACCAGGATAGTGTCTGTCTGTCTGTCTGTCTGTCTGTCTGTCTGTCTGTCTGTCTGTCTGTCTGTCTGTTTTTCACCAAAAAAAGAACAAATACTTCACCAGGATAGTGGGTCTGTGTCTGTCTGTGTGTTTGTCTGTGACTTTTTCCCCACAGCCCCCGAAAACTTGGCGAGTGGGTTCGGGGACAACCCGCGAGAACCCGGCCTTGAGTAAACAGAGTGCGTCTCGGGCCCCCGACCTCTGACTTCCATACGACTCTGGTTTCTCTTCATTACGCACAAGCCTTTCGCCTTTTACTAAAGACTTCCGTGGAGAGGAACACTTACGAGTTCAACGTATTTTTGGAGGGGCTTTGCTTCTGGCAGAGCCCGATATCTTGTTTCAAGAGAAATCAACAGAGACGGCGTCTGCCTGCCTGCCTGCCTGCCTGCCTGCCTGCCTGCCTGCCGACTGGCGTATTTTCCGGCCTTTGAACAAATAATAGCACTGGACGCATTAGCGGACTTTTCCTTGACGCATTAGCGACTTTTTGGAGAGAAAAAACACTTGCCTGTCGCCATGGAAACGTGGAGGGGTGGCAATGGGTGGAGCACACTTTAGCTAAACCGCTGGGGGTCTCCCGAGACCCCCGGGTGCCCGGCGGGTGCAGGGTTCAATTTGTGGGTTATCGCTTCTCGGCCCTTTTGGCTAAGATCAAGTGTAGTATCTGTTCTTATCAGTTTAATATCTGATACGTCCCCCATTGGGGGACTACATATTAAATGGATTTTTCGAACAGGGAGTCGGAAATGGGGCTTGCTCCGTCCGCTCCACGCATCGACCCGGTATTGCAGTACCTCCGGGAACGGTTGCAACACTTTCCTCCCATTGTCAATGAAAACAACTACACGGAGGTAGGTAAAACAGCCAGCAGAAGAAGAGAGGTAAAAAAAAAGAAAAAGAAAAAAAAAAATCCAAACTGAAAGAAGGGCGAAGCGCTTTTCGTGCGGTCCAGCGTTTTCCCTCCATTTTTCTTAAAAAAAAAAAAAAAAAAAAAAAAAAAAAGATTTGTTTTATTGGGTTTGGCATTCACCAGGATAGTGTCTGTCTGTCTGTCTGTCTGTCTGTCTGTCTGTCTGTCTGTCTGTCTGTCTGTCTGTTTTTCACCAAAAAAAGAACAAATACTTCACCAGGATAGTGGGTCTGTGTCTGTCTGTGTGTTTGTCTGTGACTTTTTCCCCACAGCCCCCGAAAACTTGGCGAGTGGGTTCGGGGACAACCCGCGAGAACCCGGCCTTGAGTAAACAGAGTGCGTCTCGGGCCCCGACCTCTGACTTCCATACGACTCTGGTTTCTCTTCATTACGCACAAGCCTTTCGCCTTTTACTAAAGACTTCCGTGGAGAGGAACACTTACGAGTTCAACGTATTTTTGGAGGGGCTTTGCTTCTGGCAGAGCCCGATATCTTGTTTCAAGAGAAATCAACAGAGACGGCGTCTGCCTGCCTGCCTGCCTGCCTGCCTGCCTGCCTGCCTGCCGACTGGCGTATTTTCCGGCCTTTGAACAAATAATAGCACTGGACGCATTAGCGACTTTTCCTTGACGCATTAGCGACTTTTTGGAGAGAAAAAACACTTGCCTGTCGCCATGGAAACGTGGAGGGGTGGCAATGGGTGGAGCACACTTTAGCTAAACCGCTGGGGTCTCCCGAGACCCCCGGGTGCCCGGCGGGTGCAGGGTTCAATTTGTGGGTTATCGCTTCTCGGCCTTTTGGCTAAGATCAAGTGTAGTATCTGTTCTTATCAGTTTAATATCTGATACGTCCCCCATTGGGGGACTACATATTAAATGGATTTTTCGAACAGGGAGTCGGAAATGGGGCTTGCTCCGTCCGCTCCACGCATCGACCCGGTATTGCAGTACCTCCGGGAACGGTGCAACACTTTCCTCCCATTGTCAATGAAAACAACT
This sequence comes from Coregonus lavaretus, assembly GCF_964263955.1. Taxonomy (NCBI): domain Eukaryota; kingdom Metazoa; phylum Chordata; class Actinopteri; order Salmoniformes; family Salmonidae; genus Coregonus; species Coregonus lavaretus. Next base: position 3,180 of record NW_028156323.1, read on the forward strand.
ACACGGAGGTAGGTAAAACAGCCAGCAGAAGAAGAGAGGTAAAAAAAAAGAAAAAGAAAAAAAAAAATCCAAACTGAAAGAAGGGCGAAGCGCTTTTCGTGCGGTCCAGCGTTTTCCCTCCATTTTTCTTAAAAAAAAAAAAAAAAAAAAAAAAAAAAAAGATTTGTTTTATTGGGTTTGGCATTCACCAGGATAGTGTCTGTCTGTCTGTCTGTCTGTCTGTCTGTCTGTCTGTCTGTCTGTCTGTCTGTCTGTTTTTCACCAAAAAAAGAACAAATACTTCACCAGGATAGTGGGTCTGTGTCTGTCTGTGTGTTTGTCTGTGACTTTTTCCCCACAGCCCCCGAAAACTTGGCGAGTGGGTTCGGGGACAACCCGCGAGAACCCGGCCTTGAGTAAACAGAGTGCGTCTCGGGCCCCGACCTCTGACTTCCATACGACTCTGGTTTCTCTTCATTACGCACAAGCCTTTCGCCTTTTACTAAAGACTTCCGTGGAGAGGAACACTTACGAGTTCAACGTATTTTTGGAGGGGCTTTGCTTCTGGCAGAGCCCGATATCTTGTTTCAAGAGAAATCAACAGAGACGGCGTCTGCCTGCCTGCCTGCCTGCCTGCCTGCCTGCCTGCCTGCCGACTGGCGTATTTTCCGGCCTTTGAACAAATAATAGCACTGGACGCATTAGCGACTTTTCCTTGACGCATTAGCGACTTTTTGGAGAGAAAAAACACTTGCCTGTCGCCATGGAAACGTGGAGGGGTGGCAATGGGTGGAGCACACTTTAGCTAAACCGCTGGGGTCTCCCGAGACCCCCGGGTGCCCGGCGGGTGCAGGGTTCAATTTGTGGGTTATCGCTTCTCGGCCTTTTGGCTAAGATCAAGTGTAGTATCTGTTCTTATCAGTTTAATATCTGATACGTCCCCCATTGGGGGACTACATATTAAATGGATTTTTCGAACAGGGAGTCGGAAATGGGGCTTGCTCCGTCCGCTCCACGCATCGACCCGGTATTGCAGTACCTCCGGGAACGGTGCAACACTTTCCTCCCATTGTCAATGAAAACAACTACACGGAGGTAGGTAAAACAGCCAGCAGAAGAAGAGAGGTAAAAAAAAAGAAAAAGAAAAAAAAAAATCCAAACTGAAAGAAGGGCGAAGCGCTTTTCGTGCGGTCCAGCGTTTTCCCTCCATTTTTCTTAAAAAAAAAAAAAAAAAAAAAAAGATTTGTTTTATTGGGTTTGGCATTCACCAGGATAGTGTCTGTCTGTCTGTCTGTCTGTCTGTCTGTCTGTCTGTCTGTCTGTCTGTCTGTCTGTTTTTCACCAAAAAAAGAACAAATACTTCACCAGGATAGTGGGTCTGTGTCTGTCTGTGTGTTTGTCTGTGACTTTTTCCCCACAGCCCCCGAAAACTTGGCGAGTGGGTTCGGGGACAACCCGCGAGAACCCGGCCTTGAGTAAACAGAGTGCGTCTCGGGCCCCGACCTCTGACTTCCATACGACTCTGGTTTCTCTTCATTACGCACAAGCCTTTCGCCTTTTACTAAAGACTTCCGTGGAGAGGAACACTTACGAGTTCAACGTATTTTTGGAGGGGCTTTGCTTCTGGCAGAGCCCGATATCTTGTTTCAAGAGAAATCAACAGAGACGGCGTCTGCCTGCCTGCCTGCCTGCCTGCCTGCCTGCCTGCCTGCCTGCCGACTGGCGTATTTTCCGGCCTTTGAACAAATAATAGCACTGGACGCATTAGCGACTTTTCCTTGACGCATTAGCGACTTTTTGGAGAGAAAAAACACTTGCCTGTCGCCATGGAAACGTGGAGGGGTGGCAATGGGTGGAGCACACTTTAGCTAAACCGCTGGGGTCTCCCGAGACCCCCGGGTGCCCGGCGGGTGCAGGGTTCAATTTGTGGGTTATCGCTTCTCGGCCTTTTGGCTAAGATCAAGTGTAGTATCTGTTCTTATCAGTTTAATATCTGATACGTCCCCCATTGGGGGACTACATATTAAATGGATTTTTCGAACAGGGAGTCGGAAATGGGGCTTGCTCCGTCCGCTCCACGCATCGACCCGGTATTGCAGTACCTCCGGGAACGGTGCAACACTTTCCTCCCATTGTCAATGAAAACAACTACACGGAGGTAGGTAAAACAGCCAGCAGAAGAAGAGAGGTAAAAAAAAAGAAAAAGAAAAAAAAAAATCCAAACTGAAAGAAGGGCGAAGCGCTTTTCGTGCGGTCCAGCGTTTTCCCTCCATTTTTCTAAAAAAAAAAAAAAAAAAAAAAAAAAAAAGATTTGTTTTATTGGGTTTGGCATTCACCAGGATAGTGTCTGTCTGTCTGTCTGTCTGTCTGTCTGTCTGTCTGTCTGTCTGTCTGTCTGTCTGTCTGTTTTTCACCAAAAAAAGAACAAATACTTCACCAGGATAGTGGGTCTGTGTCTGTCTGTGTGTTTGTCTGTGACTTTTTCCCCACAGCCCCCGAAAACTTGGCGAGTGGGTTCGGGGACAACCCGCGAGAACCCGGCCTTGAGTAAACAGAGTGCGTCTCGGGCCCCGACCTCTGACTTCCATACGACTCTGGTTTCTCTTCATTACGCACAAGCCTTTCGCCTTTTACTAAAGACTTCCGTGGAGAGGAACACTTACGAGTTCAACGTATTTTTGGAGGGGCTTTGCTTCTGGCAGAGCCCGATATCTTGTTTCAAGAGAAATCAACAGAGACGGCGTCTGCCTGCCTGCCTGCCTGCCTGCCTGCCTGCCTGCCTGCCGACTGGCGTATTTTCCGGCCTTTGAACAAATAATAGCACTGGACGCATTAGCGACTTTTCCTTGACGCATTAGCGACTTTTTGGAGAGAAAAAACACTTGCCTGTCGCCATGGAAACGTGGAGGGGTGGCAATGGGTGGAGCACACTTTAGCTAAACCGCTGGGGTCTCCCGAGACCCCCGGGTGCCCGGCGGGTGCAGGGTTCAATTTGTGGGTTATCGCTTCTCGGCCTTTTGGCTAAGATCAAGTGTAGTATCTGTTCTTATCAGTTTAATATCTGATACGTCCCCCATTGGGGGACTACATATTAAATGGATTTTTCGAACAGGGAGTCGGAAATGGGGCTTGCTCCGTCCGCTCCACGCATCGACCCGGTATTGCAGTACCTCCGGGAACGGTGCAACACTTTCCTCCCATTGTCAATGAAAACAACTACACGGAGGTAGGTAAAACAGCCAGCAGAAGAAGAGAGGTAAAAAAAAAGAAAAAGAAAAAAAAAAATCCAAACTGAAAGAAGGGCGAAGCGCTTTTCGTGCGGTCCAGCGTTTTCCCTCCATTTTTCTAAAAAAAAAAAAAAAAAAAAAAAAAAAAAAGATTTGTTTTATTGGGTTTGGCATTCACCAGGATAGTGTCTGTCTGTCTGTCTGTCTGTCTGTCTGTCTGTCTGTCTGTCTGTCTGTCTGTTTTTCACCAAAAAAAGAACAAATACTTCACCAGGATAGTGGGTCTGTGTCTGTCTGTGTGTTTGTCTGTGACTTTTTCCCCACAGCCCCCGAAAACTTGGCGAGTGGGTTCGGGGACAACCCGCGAGAACCCGGCCTTGAGTAAACAGAGTGCGTCTCGGGCCCCGACCTCTGACTTCCATACGACTCTGGTTTCTCTTCATTACGCACAAGCCTTTCGCCTTTTACTAAAGACTTCCGTGGAGAGGAACACTTACGAGTTCAACGTATTTTTGGAGGGGCTTTGCTTCTGGCAGAGCCCGATATCTTGTTTCAAGAGAAATCAACAGAGACGGCGTCTGCCTGCCTGCCTGCCTGCCTGCCTGCCTGCCTGCCTGCCTGCCGACTGGCGTATTTTCCGGCCTTTGAACAAATAATAGCACTGGACGCATTAGCGACTTTTCCTTGACGCATTAGCGACTTTTTGGAGAGAAAAAACACTTGCCTGTCGCCATGGAAACGTGGAGGGGTGGCAATGGGTGGAGCACACTTTAGCTAAACCGCTGGGGTCTCCCGAGACCCCCGGGTGCCCGGCGGGTGCAGGGTTCAATTTGTGGGTTATCGCTTCTCGGCCTTTTGGCTAAGATCAAGTGTAGTATCTGTTCTTATCAGTTTAATATCTGATACGTCCCCCATTGGGGGACTACATATTAAATGGATTTTTCGAACAGGGAGTCGGAAATGGGGCTTGCTCCGTCCGCTCCACGCATCGACCCGGTATTGCAGTACCTCCGGGAACGGTGCAACACTTTCCTCCCATTGTCAATGAAAACAACTACACGGAGGTAGGTAAAACAGCCAGCAGAAGAAGAGAGGTAAAAAAAAAGAAAAAGAAAAAAAAAAATCCAAACTGAAAGAAGGGCGAAGCGCTTTTCGTGCGGTCCAGCGTTTTCCCTCCATTTTTCTTAAAAAAAAAAAAAAAAAAAAAAAGATTTGTTTTATTGGGTTTGGCATTCACCAGGATAGTGTCTGTCTGTCTGTCTGTCTGTCTGTCTGTCTGTCTGTCTGTCTGTCTGTCTGTCTGTTTTTCACCAAAAAAAGAACAAATACTTCACCAGGATAGTGGGTCTGTGTCTGTCTGTGTGTTTGTCTGTGACTTTTTCCCCACAGCCCCCGAAAACTTGGCGAGTGGGTTCGGGGACAACCCGCGAGAACCCGGCCTTGAGTAAACAGAGTGCGTCTCGGGCCCCGACCTCTGACTTCCATACGACTCTGGTTTCTCTTCATTACGCACAAGCCTTTCGCCTTTTACTAAAGACTTCCGTGGAGAGGAACACTTACGAGTTCAACGTATTTTTGGAGGGGCTTTGCTTCTGGCAGAGCCCGATATCTTGTTTCAAGAGAAATCAACAGAGACGGCGTCTGCCTGCCTGCCTGCCTGCCTGCCTGCCTGCCTGCCTGCCTGCCGACTGGCGTATTTTCCGGCCTTTGAACAAATAATAGCACTGGACGCATTAGCGACTTTTCCTTGACGCATTAGCGACTTTTTGGAGAGAAAAAACACTTGCCTGTCGCCATGGAAACGTGGAGGGGTGGCAATGGGTGGAGCACACTTTAGCTAAACCGCTGGGGTCTCCCGAGACCCCCGGGTGCCCGGCGGGTGCAGGGTTCAATTTGTGGGTTATCGCTTCTCGGCCTTTTGGCTAAGATCAAGTGTAGTATCTGTTCTTATCAGTTTAATATCTGATACGTCCCCCATTGGGGGACTACATATTAAATGGATTTTTCGAACAGGGAGTCGGAAATGGGGCTTGCTCCGTCCGCTCCACGCATCGACCCGGTATTGCAGTACCTCCGGGAACGGTGCAACACTTTCCTCCCATTGTCAATGAAAACAACTACACGGAGGTAGGTAAAACAGCCAGCAGAAGAAGAGAGGTAAAAAAAAAGAAAAAGAAAAAAAAAAATCCAAACTGAAAGAAGGGCGAAGCGCTTTTCGTGCGGTCCAGCGTTTTCCCTCCATTTTTCTTAAAAAAAAAAAAAAAAAAAAAAAAAAAAGATTTGTTTTATTGGGTTTGGCATTCACCAGGATAGTGTCTGTCTGTCTGTCTGTCTGTCTGTCTGTCTGTCTGTCTGTCTGTCTGTCTGTCTGTTTTTCACCAAAAAAAGAACAAATACTTCACCAGGATAGTGGGTCTGTGTCTGTCTGTGTGTTTGTCTGTGACTTTTTCCCCACAGCCCCCGAAAACTTGGCGAGTGGGTTCGGGGACAACCCGCGAGAACCCGGCCTTGAGTAAACAGAGTGCGTCTCGGGCCCCGACCTCTGACTTCCATACGACTCTGGTTTCTCTTCATTACGCACAAGCCTTTCGCCTTTTACTAAAGACTTCCGTGGAGAGGAACACTTACGAGTTCAACGTATTTTTGGAGGGGCTTTGCTTCTGGCAGAGCCCGATATCTTGTTTCAAGAGAAATCAACAGAGACGGCGTCTGCCTGCCTGCCTGCCTGCCTGCCTGCCTGCCTGCCTGCCGACTGGCGTATTTTCCGGCCTTTGAACAAATAATAGCACTGGACGCATTAGCGACTTTTCCTTGACGCATTAGCGACTTTTTGGAGAGAAAAAACACTTGCCTGTCGCCATGGAAACGTGGAGGGGTGGCAATGGGTGGAGCACACTTTAGCTAAACCGCTGGGGTCTCCCGAGACCCCCGGGTGCCCGGCGGGTGCAGGGTTCAATTTGTGGGTTATCGCTTCTCGGCCTTTTGGCTAAGATCAAGTGTAGTATCTGTTCTTATCAGTTTAATATCTGATACGTCCCCCATTGGGGGACTACATATTAAATGGATTTTTCGAACAGGGAGTCGGAAATGGGGCTTGCTCCGTCCGCTCCACGCATCGACCCGGTATTGCAGTACCTCCGGGAACGGTGCAACACTTTCCTCCCATTGTCAATGAAAACAACTACACGGAGGTAGGTAAAACAGCCAGCAGAAGAAGAGAGGTAAAAAAAAAGAAAAAGAAAAAAAAAAATCCAAACTGAAAGAAGGGCGAAGCGCTTTTCGTGCGGTCCAGCGTTTTCCCTCCATTTTTCTTAAAAAAAAAAAAAAAAAAAAAAAAAAAAGATTTGTTTTATTGGGTTTGGCATTCACCAGGATAGTGTCTGTCTGTCTGTCTGTCTGTCTGTCTGTCTGTCTGTCTGTCTGTCTGTTTTTCACCAAAAAAAGAACAAATACTTCACCAGGATAGTGGGTCTGTGTCTGTCTGTGTGTTTGTCTGTGACTTTTTCCCCACAGCCCCCGAAAACTTGGCGAGTGGGTTCGGGGACAACCCGCGAGAACCCGGCCTTGAGTAAACAGAGTGCGTCTCGGGCCCCGACCTCTGACTTCCATACGACTCTGGTTTCTCTTCATTACGCACAAGCCTTTCGCCTTTTACTAAAGACTTCCGTGGAGAGGAACACTTACGAGTTCAACGTATTTTTGGAGGGGCTTTGCTTCTGGCAGAGCCCGATATCTTGTTTCAAGAGAAATCAACAGAGACGGCGTCTGCCTGCCTGCCTGCCTGCCTGCCTGCCTGCCTGCCTGCCGACTGGCGTATTTTCCGGCCTTTGAACAAATAATAGCACTGGACGCATTAGCGACTTTTCCTTGACGCATTAGCGACTTTTTGGAGAGAAAAAACACTTGCCTGTCGCCATGGAAACGTGGAGGGGTGGCAATGGGTGGAGCACACTTTAGCTAAACCGCTGGGGTCTCCCGAGACCCCCGGGTGCCCGGCGGGTGCAGGGTTCAATTTGTGGGTTATCGCTTCTCGGCCTTTTGGCTAAGATCAAGTGTAGTATCTGTTCTTATCAGTTTAATATCTGATACGTCCCCCATTGGGGGACTACATATTAAATGGATTTTTCGAACAGGGAGTCGGAAATGGGGCTTGCTCCGTCCGCTCCACGCATCGACCCGGTATTGCAGTACCTCCGGGAACGGTGCAACACTTTCCTCCCATTGTCAATGAAAACAACTACACGGAGGTAGGTAAAACAGCCAGCAGAAGAAGAGAGGTAAAAAAAAAGAAAAAGAAAAAAAAAAATCCAAACTGAAAGAAGGGCGAAGCGCTTTTCGTGCGGTCCAGCGTTTTCCCTCCATTTTTCTTAAAAAAAAAAAAAAAAAAAAAAAAAAAAGATTTGTTTTATTGGGTTTGGCATTCACCAGGATAGTGTCTGTCTGTCTGTCTGTCTGTCTGTCTGTCTGTCTGTCTGTCTGTCTGTCTGTCTGTTTTTCACCAAAAAAAGAACAAATACTTCACCAGGATAGTGGGTCTGTGTCTGTCTGTGTGTTTGTCTGTGACTTTTTCCCCACAGCCCCCGAAAACTTGGCGAGTGGGTTCGGGGACAACCCGCGAGAACCCGGCCTTGAGTAAACAGAGTGCGTCTCGGGCCCCGACCTCTGACTTCCATACGACTCTGGTTTCTCTTCATTACGCACAAGCCTTTCGCCTTTTACTAAAGACTTCCGTGGAGAGGAACACTTACGAGTTCAACGTATTTTTGGAGGGGCTTTGCTTCTGGCAGAGCCCGATATCTTGTTTCAAGAGAAATCAACAGAGACGGCGTCTGCCTGCCTGCCTGCCTGCCTGCCTGCCTGCCTGCCTGCCGACTGGCGTATTTTCCGGCCTTTGAAAAAAAAAAAAAAAAAGATTTGTTTTATTGGGTTTGGCATTCACCAGGATAGTGTCTGTCTGTCTGTCTGTCTGTCTGTCTGTCTGTCTGTCTGTCTGTCTGTCTGTCTGTTTTTCACCAAAAAAAGAACAAATACTTCACCAGGATAGTGGGTCTGTGTCTGTCTGTGTGTTTGTCTGTGACTTTTTCCCCACAGCCCCCGAAAACTTGGCGAGTGGGTTCGGGGACAACCCGCGAGAACCCGGCCTTGAGTAAACAGAGTGCGTCTCGGGCCCCGACCTCTGACTTCCATACGACTCTGGTTTCTCTTCATTACGCACAAGCCTTTCGCCTTTTACTAAAGACTTCCGTGGAGAGGAACACTTACGAGTTCAACGTATTTTTGGAGGGGCTTTGCTTCTGGCAGAGCCCGATATCTTGTTTCAAGAGAAATCAACAGAGACGGCGTCTGCCTGCCTGCCTGCCTGCCTGCCTGCCTGCCTGCCTGCCGACTGGCGTATTTTCCGGCCTTTGAACAAATAATAGCACTGGACGCATTAGCGACTTTTCCTTGACGCATTAGCGACTTTTTGGAGAGAAAAAACACTTGCCTGTCGCCATGGAAACGTGGAGGGGTGGCAATGGGTGGAGCACACTTTAGCTAAACCGCTGGGGTCTCCCGAGACCCCCGGGTGCCCGGCGGGTGCAGGGTTCAATTTGTGGGTTATCGCTTCTCGGCCTTTTGGCTAAGATCAAGTGTAGTATCTGTTCTTATCAGTTTAATATCTGATACGTCCCCCATTGGGGGACTACATATTAAATGGATTTTTCGAACAGGGAGTCGGAAATGGGGCTTGCTCCGTCCGCTCCACGCATCGACCCGGTATTGCAGTACCTCCGGGAACGGTGCAACACTTTCCTCCCATTGTCAATGAAAACAACTACACGGAGGTAGGTAAAACAGCCAGCAGAAGAAGAGAGGTAAAAAAAAAGAAAAAGAAAAAAAAAAATCCAAACTGAAAGAAGGGCGAAGCGCTTTTCGTGCGGTCCAGCGTTTTCCCTCCATTTTTCTTAAAAAAAAAAAAAAAAAAAAAAAAAAAAGATTTGTTTTATTGGGTTTGGCATTCACCAGGATAGTGTCTGTCTGTCTGTCTGTCTGTCTGTCTGTCTGTCTGTCTGTCTGTCTGTCTGTCTGTTTTTCACCAAAAAAAGAACAAATACTTCACCAGGATAGTGGGTCTGTGTCTGTCTGTGTGTTTGTCTGTGACTTTTTCCCCACAGCCCCCGAAAACTTGGCGAGTGGGTTCGGGGACAACCCGCGAGAACCCGGCCTTGAGTAAACAGAGTGCGTCTCGGGCCCCGACCTCTGACTTCCATACGACTCTGGTTTCTCTTCATTACGCACAAGCCTTTCGCCTTTTACTAAAGACTTCCGTGGAGAGGAACACTTACGAGTTCAACGTATTTTTGGAGGGGCTTTGCTTCTGGCAGAGCCCGATATCTTGTTTCAAGAGAAATCAACAGAGACGGCGTCTGCCTGCCTGCCTGCCTGCCTGCCTGCCTGCCTGCCTGCCGACTGGCGTATTTTCCGGCCTTTGAACAAATAATAGCACTGGACGCATTAGCGACTTTTCCTTGACGCATTAGCGACTTTTTGGAGAGAAAAAACACTTGCCTGTCGCCATGGAAACGTGGAGGGGTGGCAATGGGTGGAGCACACTTTAGCTAAACCGCTGGGGTCTCCCGAGACCCCCGGGTGCCCGGCGGGTGCAGGGTTCAATTTGTGGGTTATCGCTTCTCGGCCTTTTGGCTAAGATCAAGTGTAGTATCTGTTCTTATCAGTTTAATATCTGATACGTCCCCCATTGGGGGACTACATATTAAATGGATTTTTCGAACAGGGAGTCGGAAATGGGGCTTGCTCCGTCCGCTCCACGCATCGACCCGGTATTGCAGTACCTCCGGGAACGGTGCAACACTTTCCTCCCATTGTCAATGAAAACAACTACACGGAGGTAGGTAAAACAGCCAGCAGAAGAAGAGAGGTAAAAAAAAAGAAAAAGAAAAAAAAAAATCCAAACTGAAAGAAGGGCGAAGCGCTTTTCGTGCGGTCCAGCGTTTTCCCTCCATTTTTCTAAAAAAAAAAAAAAAAAAAAAAAAAAAAAAGATTTGTTTTATTGGGTTTGGCATTCACCAGGATAGTGTCTGTCTGTCTGTCTGTCTGTCTGTCTGTCTGTCTGTCTGTCTGTCTGTCTGTCTGTCTGTTTTTCACCAAAAAAAGAACAAATACTTCACCAGGATAGTGGGTCTGTGTCTGTCTGTGTGTTTGTCTGTGACTTTTTCCCCACAGCCCCCGAAAACTTGGCGAGTGGGTTCGGGGACAACCCGCGAGAACCCGGCCTTGAGTAAACAGAGTGCGTCTCGGGCCCCGACCTCTGACTTCCATACGACTCTGGTTTCTCTTCATTACGCACAAGCCTTTCGCCTTTTACTAAAGACTTCCGTGGAGAGGAACACTTACGAGTTCAACGTATTTTTGGAGGGGCTTTGCTTCTGGCAGAGCCCGATATCTTGTTTCAAGAGAAATCAACAGAGACGGCGTCTGCCTGCCTGCCTGCCTGCCTGCCTGCCTGCCTGCCTGCCGACTGGCGTATTTTCCGGCCTTTGAACAAATAATAGCACTGGACGCATTAGCGACTTTTCCTTGACGCATTAGCGACTTTTTGGAGAGAAAAAACACTTGCCTGTCGCCATGGAAACGTGGAGGGGTGGCAATGGGTGGAGCACACTTTAGCTAAACCGCTGGGGTCTCCCGAGACCCCCGGGTGCCCGGCGGGTGCAGGGTTCAATTTGTGGGTTATCGCTTCTCGGCCTTTTGGCTAAGATCAAGTGTAGTATCTGTTCTTATCAGTTTAATATCTGATACGTCCCCCATTGGGGGACTACATATTAAATGGATTTTTCGAACAGGGAGTCGGAAATGGGGCTTGCTCCGTCCGCTCCACGCATCGACCCGGTATTGCAGTACCTCCGGGAACGGTGCAACACTTTCCTCCCATTGTCAATGAAAACAACTACACGGAGGTAGGTAAAACAGCCAGCAGAAGAAGAGAGGTAAAAAAAAAGAAAAAGAAAAAAAAAAATCCAAACTGAAAGAAGGGCGAAGCGCTTTTCGTGCGGTCCAGCGTTTTCCCTCCATTTTTCTAAAAAAAAAAAAAAAAAAAAAAAAAAAAAGATTTGTTTTATTGGGTTTGGCATTCACCAGGATAGTGTCTGTCTGTCTGTCTGTCTGTCTGTCTGTCTGTCTGTCTGTCTGTCTGTCTGTTTTTCACCAAAAAAAGAACAAATACTTCACCAGGATAGTGGGTCTGTGTCTGTCTGTGTGTTTGTCTGTGACTTTTTCCCCACAGCCCCCGAAAACTTGGCGAGTGGGTTCGGGGACAACCCGCGAGAACCCGGCCTTGAGTAAACAGAGTGCGTCTCGGGCCCCGACCTCTGACTTCCATACGACTCTGGTTTCTCTTCATTACGCACAAGCCTTTCGCCTTTTACTAAAGACTTCCGTGGAGAGGAACACTTACGAGTTCAACGTATTTTTGGAGGGGCTTTGCTTCTGGCAGAGCCCGATATCTTGTTTCAAGAGAAATCAACAGAGACGGCGTCTGCCTGCCTGCCTGCCTGCCTGCCTGCCTGCCTGCCTGCCTGCCGACTGGCGTATTTTCCGGCCTTTGAACAAATAATAGCACTGGACGCATTAGCGACTTTTCCTTGACGCATTAGCGACTTTTTGGAGAGAAAAAACACTTGCCTGTCGCCATGGAAACGTGGAGGGGTGGCAATGGGTGGAGCACACTTTAGCTAAACCGCTGGGGTCTCCCGAGACCCCCGGGTGCCCGGCGGGTGCAGGGTTCAATTTGTGGGTTATCGCTTCTCGGCCTTTTGGCTAAGATCAAGTGTAGTATCTGTTCTTATCAGTTTAATATCTGATACGTCCCCCATTGGGGGACTACATATTAAATGGATTTTTCGAACAGGGAGTCGGAAATGGGGCTTGCTCCGTCCGCTCCACGCATCGACCCGGTATTGCAGTACCTCCGGGAACGGTGCAACACTTTCCTCCCATTGTCAATGAAAACAACTACACGGAGGTAGGTAAAACAGCCAGCAGAAGAAGAGAGGTAAAAAAAAAGAAAAAGAAAAAAAAAAATCCAAACTGAAAGAAGGGCGAAGCGCTTTTCGTGCGGTCCAGCGTTTTCCCTCCATTTTTCTTAAAAAAAAAAAAAAAAAAAAAAAGATTTGTTTTATTGGGTTTGGCATTCACCAGGATAGTGTCTGTCTGTCTGTCTGTCTGTCTGTCTGTCTGTCTGTCTGTCTGTCTGTCTGTCTGTTTTTCACCAAAAAAAGAACAAATACTTCACCAGGATAGTGGGTCTGTGTCTGTCTGTGTGTTTGTCTGTGACTTTTTCCCCACAGCCCCCGAAAACTTGGCGAGTGGGTTCGGGGACAACCCGCGAGAACCCGGCCTTGAGTAAACAGAGTGCGTCTCGGGCCCCGACCTCTGACTTCCATACGACTCTGGTTTCTCTTCATTACGCACAAGCCTTTCGCCTTTTACTAAAGACTTCCGTGGAGAGGAACACTTACGAGTTCAACGTATTTTTGGAGGGGCTTTGCTTCTGGCAGAGCCCGATATCTTGTTTCAAGAGAAATCAACAGAGACGGCGTCTGCCTGCCTGCCTGCCTGCCTGCCTGCCTGCCTGCCTGCCTGCCGACTGGCGTATTTTCCGGCCTTTGAACAAATAATAGCACTGGACGCATTAGCGACTTTTCCTTGACGCATTAGCGACTTTTTGGAGAGAAAAAACACTTGCCTGTCGCCATGGAAACGTGGAGGGGTGGCAATGGGTGGAGCACACTTTAGCTAAACCGCTGGGGTCTCCCGAGACCCCCGGGTGCCCGGCGGGTGCAGGGTTCAATTTGTGGGTTATCGCTTCTCGGCCTTTTGGCTAAGATCAAGTGTAGTATCTGTTCTTATCAGTTTAATATCTGATACGTCCCCCATTGGGGGACTACATATTAAATGGATTTTTCGAACAGGGAGTCGGAAATGGGGCTTGCTCCGTCCGCTCCACGCATCGACCCGGTATTGCAGTACCTCCGGGAACGGTGCAACACTTTCCTCCCATTGTCAATGAAAACAACTACACGGAGGTAGGTAAAACAGCCAGCAGAAGAAGAGAGGTAAAAAAAAAGAAAAAGAAAAAAAAAAATCCAAACTGAAAGAAGGGCGAAGCGCTTTTCGTGCGGTCCAGCGTTTTCCCTCCATTTTTCTAAAAAAAAAAAAAAAAAAAAAAAAAAAAAGATTTGTTTTATTGGGTTTGGCATTCACCAGGATAGTGTCTGTCTGTCTGTCTGTCTGTCTGTCTGTCTGTCTGTCTGTCTGTCTGTCTGTCTGTTTTTCACCAAAAAAAGAACAAATACTTCACCAGGATAGTGGGTCTGTGTCTGTCTGTGTGTTTGTCTGTGACTTTTTCCCCACAGCCCCCGAAAACTTGGCGAGTGGGTTCGGGGACAACCCGCGAGAACCCGGCCTTGAGTAAACAGAGTGCGTCTCGGGCCCCGACCTCTGACTTCCATACGACTCTGGTTTCTCTTCATTACGCACAAGCCTTTCGCCTTTTACTAAAGACTTCCGTGGAGAGGAACACTTACGAGTTCAACGTATTTTTGGAGGGGCTTTGCTTCTGGCAGAGCCCGATATCTTGTTTCAAGAGAAATCAACAGAGACGGCGTCTGCCTGCCTGCCTGCCTGCCTGCCTGCCTGCCTGCCTGCCGACTGGCGTATTTTCCGGCCTTTGAACAAATAATAGCACTGGACGCATTAGCGACTTTTCCTTGACGCATTAGCGACTTTTTGGAGAGAAAAAACACTTGCCTGTCGCCATGGAAACGTGGAGGGGTGGCAATGGGTGGAGCACACTTTAGCTAAACCGCTGGGGTCTCCCGAGACCCCCGGGTGCCCGGCGGGTGCAGGGTTCAATTTGTGGGTTATCGCTTCTCGGCCTTTTGGCTAAGATCAAGTGTAGTATCTGTTCTTATCAGTTTAATATCTGATACGTCCCCCATTGGGGGACTACATATTAAATGGATTTTTCGAACAGGGAGTCGGAAATGGGGCTTGCTCCGTCCGCTCCACGCATCGACCCGGTATTGCAGTACCTCCGGGAACGGTGCAACACTTTCCTCCCATTGTCAATGAAAACAACTACACGGAGGTAGGTAAAACAGCCAGCAGAAGAAGAGAGGTAAAAAAAAAGAAAAAGAAAAAAAAAAATCCAAACTGAAAGAAGGGCGAAGCGCTTTTCGTGCGGTCCAGCGTTTTCCCTCCATTTTTCTAAAAAAAAAAAAAAAAAAAAAAAAAAAAAAGATTTGTTTTATTGGGTTTGGCATTCACCAGGATAGTGTCTGTCTGTCTGTCTGTCTGTCTGTCTGTCTGTCTGTCTGTCTGTCTGTCTGTCTGTCTGTTTTTCACCAAAAAAGAACAAATACTTCACCAGGATAGTGGGTCTGTGTCTGTCTGTGTGTTTGTCTGTGACTTTTTCCCCACAGCCCCCGAAAACTTGGCGAGTGGGTTCGGG
>NW_028156322.1:5000-67500 GCF_964263955.1 Coregonus lavaretus
AAAGAGATGGGGCAAAAGGAGTGGCTAATAAGTCTGGCTGCACATCTGACTGGCTGACTTACTGCAAACTGAGAAATGATGTGACTAAACTCAACAAAAAGAAGAAGAAACTGTCTTATGAAGTCAAGATCAATGATATAAAAAACTTTGGAGTACTTTAAATGAAATTAGCTCTTAATGGGCAGAAAGACAAATTCAACTCCATCTTTCATCGAATCAGATGGCTTATTCATCACAAAACCATTTGATGTTGCCAATTATGTTAATGACTACTTCATTGGCAAGTGGGCAAACATAGGCAGGAAATGCCAACAAAGAACAGTGAGCCATCGTACTCATGTATAAAAAATAAAATAAAATAAAAACTAATAATGAAAGAAAAGCTTTGCAAGTTCAATAATAACAAACCTCCCAGCACTGACAACTTAGATGGAAATCTACTGAGGATGGTAGCTGCCTCTATAGCCACTCCTATCTGTCATATCTTTAATCTGAGCCTAGAGGAAAGTCTTTGTCCTCAGGCCTCGAGGGAAGCAAAAGTCATTCCGCTACCCAAGAGTGGTAAAACGGTCTTTACTGGTTCTAACAGCAGACCTATCAGCTTGCTGCCAGCTCTTAGCAAACTGTTGGGAAAAATGTTGTTTGACCAAATACAATGCTAGTTCTCTGTAAACAAACTGACAACAGACTTTCAGCATGCTTATAAAGAAGGGCACTCAACATGTACTGCACTGACATATATGACTAACGATTGGTTTAAATAAATTAAGAAGAGGAAGAAGATTGTGGGAGCAGCCTTTGATATTATAACCTGTGGTTGAGAAAACATTTATTTTATTGCTTTTCAACCTCCGCCATATGGTGGATTCAGAGCCATCTATCTAATTTATTTAATTGAAGCTTCTCAACAAAAAAAAAATATATATATATATATAAACTCAACATGTAAAGTGTTGCTCCCATGTTTCATGAGCTGAAATAAAAGATCCCAGAACTTTTCCATACGCACAAAAAGCTTATTTTTTTGCAAAAAATTTGTTAACATCCCTGTTAGTGAGCATTTCTCCTTTGCCAAGATAATCCATCCACCTAACAGGTGTGGCATTTCAAGAAGCTGATTAAACAGCATGATCTTTACACGGGTGCACCTTGTGCTGGGGGACAATAAAAGGCCACTCTAAAATGTGTTGTTTTGTCACACAACACAATGCCACAGATGTCTCAAGTTTTGAGGGAGTGTGCAATTGGCATGCTGACTGCAGGAATGTCCACCAGAGCTGTTGCCAGAGAATGTAATGTTCATTTCTCTACCATAAGCCGCCTCCAACGTCATTTTAGAGAATTTGGCAGTACGTCCAACCGGCCTCACAACCACAGACCACGTGTAACCACGCCCGCCCAGGACCTCCACATCCAGTTTCTTCACCTGCGGGATCGTCTGAGACCAGCCACCGGGACAGCTGATGAAACTGAGCATTTCTGTCTGTAATAAAGCCCTTTTGTGTGGAAAAACTCATTCTGATTGGCTGGGCCTGGCTCCCAAGTGGGCGGGTCTGTGCCATCCCAGTCATGTGAAATCCATAGATTAGGGCCTAATGAATTTATTTCAATTGACTGATTTCCTTACATGAACTGCAACTCAGTAAAATCGTTGAAATTGTTCCATGTTGCATTTATATTTTTGTTCAGAATATACACAGTGCCTTCAGAAAGTATTCACACCCCTTGACATTTTCCACATTTTGTTGTGTTACAGCCTGAATTTAAAATGTATTAAATTGCAATGTTTTGTCACTACACACAATACCCCATCAAGTGGAATTATGTTTTTCTAAATTTTTACAAATTAATTAAAAATGAAAAGCTGAAATGTCTTGAGTTAATAAGTATCAACCCCTTTGTTATGGCAAGACTAAATAAGTTCAGGAGTAAAAACTTGCTGAACAAGTCACATAATCAGTTGAATGGGCAATAATAGTGTTTAAACATGATTTTTGAATGTCTACCTCATCTCTGTACCCCACACATACAATTATCTGTAAGGTCCCTCAGTCAAGCAGTGAATTCAAACACAGATTCAATCACAAAGACCAGGGAGGTTTTCCAATGCCTTGCAAAGAAGGGCATCTATTGGTAGATTGGTAAAAAATTAAAAATAAAGCAGATATTTAATATCCCTTTGAGCATGGTGAAGTTATTAATTACACTTTGGATGGTGAATCAATACACCCAGTCACTACAAAGATACAGGCGTCCTTCCTAACTCAGTTGCCACAGAGGAAGGAAACCGCTCAGGGATTTCACCATGAAGCCAATGGTGACTTTCAAATCGTTACAGAGTTTAATGGCTATGATAGGAGAAAACTGAAGATGGATCAACAACATTTGAGTTATTCCACAATACTAACCTAATTGATAGAGTGAAAAGAAGGAAGCCTGTACATAAAAAAAAAATATTCCAAAATATGCATCCTGTTTGCAACAAAGCACTAAAGTAATACTGCAAAAAATGCGGCAAAGCAATTCACATTTTGTCCTGAATACAAAGTGTTATGTTTGGGGCAAATCCAATACAACAAATTACTGAGTACCACTCTCCATATTTTCAAGCATAGTGGTGGCTGCATCCTGTTATGGGTATGCTTGGAATCGTTAAGGACTGGGGAGTTTTTTCAGGATAAAAACAAACTGAATGGAGCTAAGCACAGGCAAAATCCTAGAGGAAAACCTGGTTCAGTCTCCTTTTCACCAGACACTGGAAGATGAATTCACCTTTCAGCAGGACAATAATCTAAAACACAAGGCCAAATCTATGCTTGAGTTGCTTACCAATAACACAGTGATAGTTCCTGAGTAGCCGAGTTCCAGTTTTGACTTAAACCTACTTGAAAATCTATGGCAAGACCTGAAAATGGTTGTCTAGCAATGATCAACAACCAATTGGTCAGAGCTTGAAGACATTTTAAAAGAATAATGGGCAAATGTTGCACAATCCAGGTGTGGAAAGCTCTTAGAGACTTACCCAGAAAGACTCGCAGCTGTAATCGCTGCCAATGGTGCTTCCACAAAGTATTGACTCAGGGGTGTGAATACTTATGTAAATTAGATATTTCTGTATTTCATTTTCAATAAATGTGCAAACATTTCTAAAAACACGTTTTCATTTTGTGATTATGGGGTACCGAGTGTAGATGGGTGACTGAAAAAAAAGCCATTTAATCCATTTTGAATTCAGGCTGTTACTCAACAAAATGTGGAATAAGTCAAGGTGTATGAATACTTTTCTGAAGGTACTGTGTATATACCGAACAGAAATATAAATGCAACATGCAAGGCACTGTATGTATTTTGTGTTTAATGTGTATTTTATATTGTATTATACAGGCCACATCTGGAAAAGAGACCTAGGTCTCAATATGTCTTCCCTGTTAAAATAAAGGTTTAATAATTAAAAGAATGGGGATCCTAATAAAATACCAAATAGTGACACCATTGATGCATCATAATGAGTCCACATTTTTCACAGAAGCTGGACAAATATAATGTCCAATATAAAAATAAAAATAAACTGGAATGTCAGTTGACTTTTCTGCTGCTGGTGATATTTTAATAAAACATTGTGATATACCGATAAGGCTACTGTGTGTGCTAGCTAGCCGCTGGCTAAATCGACCGTTACCGCTAAGACCAGCTATTGGTCGGTCTTAAAGGCCCAGGACAGTAGAAATGTGATTTTCCTGTGTTTTATATATATTTCCACACAATGAGGTTTGGGATAATACTGTGGAATTGTGAAAATGATGATAATTACCTTTTTGTTAGTGTAAGAGCTGTTCGAAAAGACTGAAATGTAATGAAATGAAATGTAATGAAATGAAATTAAATGAAATGTAATGAAATGAAATGAAATGTCATGAAATGTCATGAAATGAAATGTAATGAAATGAAATGTCAGCCTGTTTTGGTGGGATGGAGTTTTGGCCTACCTGGTGACATCACCCCCAATCAGACTAATCCCAGACAGTGAAATTATTGCTTGCAAAATTGTGCTTTGCTAACACGCTATTTTTGTATATATTTTTAAACCATTTTAATTTAAAACAATCACAGTACGGTACTTAATTGTGAAGAGGGCACGACAACACCTTTTCCCACATCAGGAGACTGAAAATATTTAGCATGGGTCCCCAGATCCTCAAAAGGTTCTACAGCTGCACCATCGAGAGCATCCTGACCGGTTGCATCATCACTGTCTGGTATGGCAACTGCTCGGCATCCGACCATAAGGCGTTACAGAGGGTAGTGCGTACGGCCCAGTACATCACTGGGGCCAAGCTTCCTGCCATCCAGGACCTCTATACTAGGCGGTGTCAGAGGAAGGCCCAAAAAATTGTCAAAGACTCCAGTCACCCAAGTCATAGACTGTTCTCTCTGCTACCTCACGGCAAGTGGTACCTGAGCCATAAGACTGCTGAAGAATTAATCAAATGGCCACCCCGACTATTTGCATTGACCCCCCCCCCCCCCCCCACCCTTTGTTTTTACACTGCTGCTACTTGATGTTTATTACATTGGCTTGCAAAAGTATTCACCCCCCTTGGCATTTTTCCTATTTTGTTGCCTTACAACCTGGAATTAAAATTGTTTTTTTGGGGGGGGTTTGTATCATTTGATTTACACAACATGCCTACCACTTCGAAGATGCAAAATATTTTTTATTGTGAAACAAACAAGAAATAAGACAAAAAAAAACAGAACTTGAGCGTGCATAACTATTCAACCCCCCCCAAAGTCAATACTTTGTAGAGCCACCTTTTGCAGCAATGACAGCTGCAAGTCTCTTGGGGTATGTCTCTATAAGCTTGGCACATCTAGCCACTGGGATTTTTGCCCATGCTTCAAGGCAAAACTGCTCCAGCTCCTTCAAGTTGGATGGGTTCCGCTGGTGTACAGCAATATTTAAGTCATACCACATATTCTCAATTGGATTGAGGTCTGGGCTTTGACTAGGCCATTCCAAGACATTTAAATGTTTCCCCTTAAACCACTCGAGTGTTGTTTTAGCAGTATGCTTAGGGTCATTGTCCTGCTGGAAGGTGAACCTCCGTCCCAGTCTCAAATCTCTGGAAGACTGAAACAGGTTTCCCTCAAGAATTTCCCTGTATTTAGCGCCATCCATAATTCCAGTTGCATTACAGGTTGTAATGCAACAAAATAGGAACAATGCCAAGGGGGATGAATACTTTTGCAAGGCACTGTATCTATGCATAGTCACTTTACCCCTACCTACATGTACAAATTACCTTGACTAACCTGTACCCCCGCACATTGACTCGGTACCGGTACCCCCTATATATAGCCTCATTATTGTTATTTTATTGTGTTAATACTTTAGTTTATTTAGTAAATATTTTTTGAACTGCATTGTTGGTTAAGGGCTTGTAAGTAAGCATTTCACGGTAAGGTCTACACTCGTTGATATGATTTGATCTTAATTGTTACCCAGAAATCATTTGATATTGAGATGAAAACGGCTCCATTGGACCTTTAAATATCCCTAGTTGCGCTGACTGAAATGTGCATATTGGGGGACACGTTTTTAAGGACACACCTAAAATATTACCACCCTTCCCACCTCAGCGCATGTCACGCCCTGGCTCTGGGGACTCTTAATTGTTGAGCCAGGGTGTGGATGTTCTATGTTTAGTTTTTCTGTTTGGTTCTAGATCGTTTAGTTTCTATGTTGGCCAGGGTGCTTCCCCATCAGAGACAGCTGTAGCTCGTTGTCTCTGATTGGGGTCAATACTTAGGCAGCCTGTTGGCATGTTAGTTTGTGTGATCTTGTTCCGTAAAGGTTTGTGTTGTGTTAACCTCAGGACTTCACGTATCGTTCGTTTTGTTGTTTTGTTCGTGTGTTGTGTACTTAATAAAAATGTACGCTTATCACGCTGCGCCTTGGTCCGTCTCATCTTGTAACGTTCGTGACAGCGCAAGCGAGCTGGTGTTAGACAGGTAAATTGCCGAACCTGGCGTTAGGGCTGGAAAAATGCAAGTGCGCCAATTTTTAACATGACGAAATTGAAAACTAACGTGCGTTTGACACTTGCGCTGCCTTAGCCCCCACCTTACCGCTAACCGAAAGTAGAGCCCAGGATGAGTTGATCTCTGGCCTGACATGTTGTCAGGGAGATGGACCAGGATGAGTTGATCTCTGGTCTGACATGTTGTCAGGGAGATGGACCAGGGTGAGTTGATCTCTGGTCTGACATGTTGTCAGGGAGATGGACCAGGATGAGTTGATCTCTGGTCTGACATGTTGTCAGGGAGATGGACCAGGATGAGTTGATCTCTGGTCTGACATGTTGTCAGGGAGATGGACCAGGATGAGTTGATCTCTGGCCTGACATGTTGTCAGGGAGATGGACCAGGATGAGTTGATCTCTGGCCTGACATGTTGTCAGGGAGATGGACCAGGATGAGTTGATCTCTGGTCTGACATGTTGTCAGGGAGATGGACCAGGATGAGTTGATCTCTGGTCTGACATGTTGTCAGGGAGATGGACCAGGATGAGTTGATCATGTTGTCAGGGAGATGGACCAGGATGAGTTGATCTCTGGTCTGACATGTTGTCAGGGAGATGGACCAGGATGAGTTGATCATGTTGTCAGGGAGATGGACCAGGATGAGTTGATCATGTTGTCAGGGAGATGGACTTTAGGCTCTTTCCTCTTATTCAGCCTGTTCTATTTACTATGTGGTAGTTTGTGTTTTAAAACAAACAAGTTGTGGAAAATCACTGGGTTGTACACCCATCAATCTAGGTTAGTGTTGTTTAACCAGATTAAAAGCCCAACTAAAGCAATGTGTGTCCCTGGGGGGGGGGGGGGGGGGTGAAGGAGTAGAGCAGTGATCATCAACTAGATTCAGCCGCGGGCTGATCTTTTCTCGAGTGGATGGTCAGAGGGCCGGAACATAATTAAGCAACAAGGCCCGAGGGGGTGTGGTATATGGCCAATATACCACGGCTAAGAGCTGTTCTTAAGCATGATGCAACGCGGAGTGCCTGGATACAGCCCTTAGGCGTGGTATATTGGACATATACCACAAACCCCGGAGGTGCCTTATTGCTATTATAAACTGGTTACTAACGTAATTAGAGCAGTAAAATTATATTTTTTTGTCATACCCGTGGTACACGGTCTGATATATCATGGCTGTCAGCCAATCAGCATGCAGGGCTCGAACAGCCCAGTATATAATTACAAATAATTTGTAGACTGCAAATTTACTGCAAGACATAATCTAAAACATAATCATTTCAAACCTTGCTTACATTTATATACAATCATGTGTCTCTCTCTTATGCGTGGGAATACTTTGGAACAGATTTCTTAAATTAAAATCACTCTATCCAATAATAAAAAATGATTTTAAAAAATTGGGCTCAGAAAACTTGGGGGGCCATATAAAACCACCAGTTGGGGAACCCTGGAGTAGAGCCATCCGATCTCTCCCACTACTACTGGGATGAAAAAAAATAGACATCTAGTCAGACGACGGGGTGAGAAGGAGAGATGGAGACGGGGAGAGAGGAGGAGACGGGGAGAGAGGAGGAGACGGGGAGAGAGAGGGAGAGGAGGAGAGAGGCGGAGACGGGGAGAGAGGAGGAGAGGAGGAGAGAAGGAGGAGACAGGGAGAGAGAAGGAGAGGAGAGAGAGAGGAGGAGACGGGGAGAGGAGGAGACAGGGAGAGAGGTGGAGAGGAGGGAGAGGAGGAGAGGAGGGAGAGAGGAGGAGACGGGGAGCGAGGAGGAGAGGAGGGAGAGAGGGAGAGAGGAGGAGAGGAGGAGAGGAGGGAGAGAGGAGGAGAGGAGGGAGAGAGGAGGAGACGGGGAGCGAGGAGGAGAGGAGGGAGAGAGGGAGAGAGGAGGAGAGGAGGAGAGGAGGGAGAGAGGAGGAGACAGGGAGAGAGGTCGAGACGGGGAGAGAGGAGGAGAGGAGGAGAGAGGAGGAGACAGGGAGAGAGGAGGAGAGGAGGAGATGGGAGAGAGGAGGAGAGAAGGAGAGAGAGGAGAGGAGGAGAAAGGGGAGAGGAGGAGACAGGGAGAGAGGAGGAGAGAAGGAGAGGAGGAGGAGAGGAGGGAGAGAGGAGGAGAGGAGGGAGAGAGGAGGAGAGGAGGAGATGGGAGAGAGGAGGAGAGAATGAGAGAGGGGAGAGGAGGAGACAGGGAGAGAGGTGGAGAGGAGGGAGAGGAGGAGAGGAGGGAGAGAGGAGGAGACGGGGAGCGAGGAGGAGAGGAGGGAGAGAGGGAGAGAGGAGGAGAGGAGGAGGAGAGGAGGGAGAGAGGAGGAGAGGAGGGAGAGAGGAGGAGAGGAGGGAGAGAGGAGGAGACAGGGAGAGAGGTCGAGACGGGGAGAGAGGAGGAGAGGAGGAGAGAAGGAGGAGAGGAGGGAGAGAGGAGGAGAGGAGGGAGAGAGGAGGAGACAGGGAGAGAGGTCGAGACGGGGAGAGAGGAGGAGAGGAGGAGAGAAGGAGGAGACAGGGAGAGAGGAGGAGAGGAGGGAGAGAGGAGGAGAGGAGGGAGAGAGGAGGAGAGGAGGGAGAGAGGAGGAGACAGGGAGAGAGGAGGAGAGGAGGAGATGGGAGAGAGGAGGAGAGAAGGAGAGAGGGGAGAGGAGGAGAAAGGGGAGAGGAGGAGACAGGGAGAGAGGAGGAGAGAAGGAGAGGAGGAGGAGAGGAGGGAGAGAGGAGGAGAGGAGGGAGAGAGGAGGAGACAGGGAGAGAGGTCGAGACGGGGAGAAAGGAGGAGAGGAGGAGATGAGGAGGAGACAGGGAGAGAGGAGGAGAGGAGGGAGAGAGGAGGAGAGGAGGAGATGGGAGAGAGGAGGAGAGAAGGAGAGAGGGGAGAGGAGGAGAAAGGGGAGAGGAGGAGACAGGGAGAGAGGAGGAGAGAAGAAGAGGAGGAGGAGAGGAGGGAGAGAGGAAGAGAGGAGGAGAGGAGGAGATGGGAGAGAGGAGGAGAGAGGGAGAAAGGAGGGAGAGAGGAGGAGAGAGGGGAGAGGAGGAGAGGAGGGAGAGGAGGGCATGAGGGAGAGGAGGAGAGGAGGAGCGAGGGAGAGAGGGGAAAGGAGGAGAAAGGAGAGAGAGGGGAGAGGAGGAGAGAGGGGAGAGGAGGATACAGGGAGAGAGGGAGAGAGAAGGAGAGAGGGGGAGACGGGGAGAGAGGAGGAGAGGAGGGGGACAGAGAGAGAGGAAGTGACAGGGAGAGGGGGAAGAGAAGGAGAGTGGGAGAGAAGGAGAGGAGGAGACAGGGAGAGAGGAGGAGAGAATGAGAGAGGGGAGAGAAGGAGAGGAGGGAGAGGAGACGAGGAGGGAGAGATGAGGAGACGGGGAGAGGAGGGGGACAGAGAGAGAGGAGGAGACAAGGAGAAAGGAGGAGAGGAGGGAGAGAGGATGAGAGGAGGAGAGAGGAGGAGACGGGGGGAGAGGAGGAGAGGAGGAGAGAGGGGAGAGGGGGAGAGGAAGAGAGAGGGAGAGAGGGGAAAGGAGGGGGACAGAGAGAGAGGAGGAGACAGGGAGAGAGGGGAAGAGAAGGAGAGAGGAGGAGAGGAGGAGAGGAGGAGAGCAGGAGAGGAGGAGAGGAGGAGAAGGGGAATGTCTGGTTGGCCAGTGGAAAATCTATCTTTCATTTTGTTTCCAGCAATATGCTGTGTGGTGATTGAGGTCAGGGTGGAAGAAGACCACCCTAGTGCTCTGTCTTGTACATTACTACTGGTCTAACACACCACACACACACACACACACACACACACACACACACACACACACACACACACACACACACACACACACACACACACACACACACACACACACACACAGTGCTCTGTCTTGTGTATTACTACCACACATGTTTGCAACTAATGACAACACCATTCAACAGCCATCTGGGAAGTTGAAAAATCACCTGGGTAACCCACAGCCTCCCACTGTTCCTGTACAGATTGTGTGTGTGTGTGTGTGTGTGTATGTGTGTGTGTGTGTGTGTGTGTGTGCGTGTGTGTGTGTGTGTGTGTGTGTGTGTGCGTGTGCGTGTGCGCGTTTGTGTGTGTGTGTGTGTGTGCGCGTGCGTGTGTGTGTGTTTACTGCCTTAGTGAGTAAGAGACCAGTAGTATCAGTAGTATTATACACTACTTAGTTTGAGACAGAAGGTGGACGGCAGTTTAATCATTTAGTGGGTAATATGGTAACCATAGTTACATCTGTGATTTTCTTTTTTTTGTTGTATATTTAATTTGTTATTTTGTAAAAACAAAATCCACCCCAGATACAAACATACACATGAGAACATCAAGTTACAGACGCACACAAACGACGACTACATCTCATCTGACCCACAAAACAACGACTACATCTCATCTGACCCGCAAAAACAACGACTACATCTCATCTGACCCGCAAAACGACGACTACATCTCATCTGACCCGCAAAACGACGACTACATCTCATCTGACCCGCAAAACGACGACTACATCTCATCTGACCCGCAAAACGACGACTACATCTCATCTGACCCGCAAAACGACGACTACATCTCATCTGACCCGCAAAACGACGACTACATCTCATCTGACCCGCAAAACGACGACTACATCTCATCTGACCCGCAAAACGACGACTACATCTCATCTGACCCGCAAAAACAACGACTACATCTCATCTGACCCGCAAAACAACGACTACATCTCATCTGACCCGCAAAAACGACGACTACATCTCATCTGACCCGCAAAACGACGACTACATCTCATCTGACCCGCAAAAACAACGACTACATCTCATCTGACCCGCAAAACGACGACTACATCTCATCTGACCCGCAAAACGACGACTACATCTCATCTGACCCGCAAAACGACGACTACATCTCATCTGACCCGCAAAACGACGACTACATCTAATCTGACCCGCAAAACGACGACTACATCTCATCTGACCCGCAAAACGACGACTACATCTCATCTGACCCGCAAAAACAACGACTACATCTCATCTGACCCGCAAAACAACGACTACATCTCATCTGACCCGCAAAAACGACGACTACATCTCATCTGACCCGCAAAACGACGACTACATCTCATCTGACCCGCAAAAACAACGACTACATCTCATCTGACCCGCAAAACGACGACTACATCTCATCTGACCCGCAAAACGACGACTACATCTCATCTGACCCACACGCCCATCCCTAGTGCCTGCGTCATTTTTGGCCTTAAATTGTACCAACTTGTTTTTCTTTGTCATTTCAATATTTCAATACATTCTGTACATTAGTTTATACTGGATTAGGCGTACATTTTTGTTAACTGTAATTTAGTTAGTTCTGTTCCAACATTCCCTCCATCTTGTGCCAACATCAGTTCTTTTTAAGTCTTGGTTCCAATAGTTTATATATATATATTTTTAAGAGATTGTCAGTTGGATCGGCTCTCTGCAAGGTTTTGTATATCTTACCTATCATATGAACATCATTTTCTGACTGTAGTTACACCTGTGACTTTACTAACGGTGTCTGTAGTGGATGTGACACTGAGGTGGTTCGGTGACCTTGACTGAGACCTGACAGTTAGAGATAACAGGAGAGATGTGTAGAGAGGTTTGGTCAGACAGAGAGATAACAGGAGAGATGTGTAGAGAGGTTAGGTCAGACAGAGAGATAACAGGAGAGATGTGTAGAGAGGTTTGGTCAGACAGAGAGATAACAGGAGAGATGTGTAGAGAGGTTTGGTCAGACAGAGAGATAACAGGAGAGATGTGTAGAGAGGTTTGGTAAGACAGAGAGATAACAGGAGAGATGTGTAGAGAGGTTCGGTCAGACAGAGAGATAACAGGAGAGATGTGTAGAGAGGTTCGGTCAGACAGAGAGATACCAGGAGAGATGTGTAGAGAGGTTTGGTCAGACAGAGAGATAACAGGAGAGATGTGTAGAGAGGTTTGGTCAGACAGAGAGATACCAGGAGAGATGTGTAGAGAGGTTTGGTCAGACAGAGAGATAACAGGAGAGATGTGTAGAGAGGTTTGGTAAGACAGAGAGATAACATGAGATATGTGTAGAGAGGTTTGGTCAGACAGAGAGATAACAGGAGAGATGTGTAGAGAGGTTTGGTCAGACAGAGAGATAACAGGAGAGATGTGTAGAGAGGTTTGGTCAGACAGAGAGATAACAGGAGAGATGTGTCGAGAGGTTTGGTCAGACAGAGAGATAACAGGAGAGATGTGTAGAGAGGTTTGGTCAGACAGAGAGATAACAGGAGAGATGTGTAGAGAGGTTCGGTCAGACAGAGAGATACCAGGAGATATGTGTAGAGAGGTTTGGTCAGACAGAGAGATAACAGGAGAGATGTGTAGAGAGGTTTGGTCAGACAGAGAGATAACAGGAGAGATGTGTAGAGAGGTTTGGTCAGACAGAGAGATAACAGGAGAGATGTGTAGAGAGGTTCGGTCAGACAGAGAGATACCAGGAGATATGTGTTGAGAGGTTTGGTCAGACAGAGAGATAACAGGAGAGATGTGTAGAGAGGTTTGGTCAGACAGAGAGATACCAGGAGAGATGTGTAGAGAGGTTTGGTCAGACAGAGAGATAACAGGAGAGATGTGTAGAGAGGTTTGGTAAGACAGAGAGATAACATGAGATATGTGTAGAGAGGTTTGGTCAGACAGAGAGATAACAGGAGAGATGTGTAGAGAGGTTTGGTCAGACAGAGAGATAACAGGAGAGATGTGTAGAGAGGTTTGGTCAGACAGAGAGATAACAGGAGAGATGTGTCGAGAGGTTTGGTCAGACAGAGAGATAACAGGAGAGATGTGTAGAGAGGTTTGGTCAGACAGAGAGATAACTGGAGAGATGTGTAGAGAGGTTCGGTCAGACAGAGAGATACCAGGAGATATGTGTAGAGAGGTTTGGTCAGACAGAGAGATAACAGGAGAGATGTGTAGAGAGGTTTGGTCAGACAGAGAGATAACAAGAGAGATGTGTAGAGAGGTTTGGTCAGACAGAGAGATAACAGGAGAGATGTGTAGAGAGGTTCGGTCAGACAGAGAGATACCAGGAGAGATGTGTTGAGAGGTTTGGTCAGACAGAGAGATAACAGGAGAGATGTGTAGAGAGGTTTGGTCAGACAGAGAGATAACAGGAGAGATGTGTAGAGAGGTTTGGTAAGACAGAGAGATAACAGTAACAAGAAGCTACACTATGTATATATAATTCAACCAAGTCTGGTGACAATCTGACACGCATTACACCAGATAAACCATGAATTATTAAATAGAAGAGGCATTTAAAGAGGCTTGAAAAGTGTTTTCACTAACATTAAAAACATGTCTGAAATGGGATCCTGTCATTGTCAAGCATTGCTCAACCAGCCACTGTTTCACATACAGATGTCTTGGTGTTTCGAGATATACAGGGTTATAAGTAAAGCTATAGATTTATTGTTTAAGAGATATTTCAGAGGTAGTGCAGATGTTTTGGGTATGCATGTTTATGTGTGTGTGTGTGTGTGTGTGTGTGCATGTGAGTGTGCGTGTGTAGGGATGTTGCTTGTTGGTTGAAGAGGTACCACAACATCTTGTTGGTTGAAGAAGCAGCCAACACAATGAAGCCCATTTTACTTTAAACTGGGTGTCCATAATAGCACCCTATTCCCTGATTCTCTAAGATTTTTGTAGACCCGCGGATCAATCCCCCACCACTAGAATAGTAGAATACACAAGGTGCAATTTTGAAATGTGGTTGTCCATTAGCAGTATGTTCTCTCATTATGTCAGTCAGTAACCACGTTTCCATTCACAGTTTTTATGCGAGTAAAGTCATATTGTATTAATAAAAAAAAAATTCACGACAGCTGTGATGGAAACGTTCAACATGGTGGGATCTTTGTGTCGGTAAAATAAATTATGGGGGGAAAAGGCCTTTATGCGTTGGAGTCAAGCGATGCTATGGTGTGGTGCTATGGTGGTCCTCCCACTACGACTAGGGAAACCATGCAGTTTATTAGGCTACAGATTACATAAGGTATGATGAACTTCACAGGGTGGTGAAAGTGTAGTTATCTTGATACTGCTTTCCAATAAATATCGAGGGTCTTATTCTGGTGACATGATGATCGATGCTTGACAAATAAAAATACACTGTATATACACACAGAAGTATGTGGACACCCCCCTTCAAATGAGTGGATTCGTCTATTTCAGCCACGCCCGTTGCTGATAGGTGTATAGAATCGAGCACACAGCCATTCAATCTCCACAGACAAACATTGGCAGTAGAATGGCCTTACTGAAGAGCTCAGTGACATTCAACGTCATACGATGCCACCTTTCCAACAAGTCAGTTTGCCAAATTTCTGCCCTGCTAAAGCTGCCCCGGTCAACTGTAAGTGCTGTTATTGTGAAGTGGAAACGTCTAGGAGCAACAACGGCTCAGCCGCGTAGTGGTAGGCCACACAAGCTCACAGAACGGGACCGGCGAGCGCTGAAATGCATAGCACGTAAAACAATGGTCTTTCCTCGGTTGCAACACAAGAACTGTTCGTCGGGAGCTTCATGAAATAGGTTTCCATGGCCGAGCAGCCGCAAACAAGCCTAAGATCACCACGCGCAATGCCAACCGTCGGCTGGAGTGGTGTAAAGCTCGCCGCCATCGGACTCTGGAGCAGTGGAAACACGTTCTCTGAAATAATGAATCACCATCTGGCAATCTGATGGACTAATCTGGGTGTGCGGATGCCAGGAGAACGCTAAGAGATTTAAGCGTGTTAACCCTCGCAAGGCTGCCGGTCCAGACGGCATCCCTAGCCGCGTCCTCAGAGCATGCGCAGACCAGCTGGCTGGAGTGTTTACGGACATATTCAATCTCTCCCTATCCCAGTCTGCTGTCCCCACTTGCTTCAAGATGTCCACCATTGTTCCTGTACCCAAGAAAGCAAAGGTAACTGAATTAAATGACTATCGCCCCGTAGCACTCACTTCTGTCATCCTGAAGTGCTTTGAGAGGCTAGTTAAGGATCATATCACCTCCACCTTACCTGACACCTTAGACCCACTTCCCTTTTCATACCGCCCCAATAGATCCACAGATGATGCAATCACCATCACACTGCACACTGCCCTATCCCATCTGGACAAGAGGAATACCTATGTAACAATGCTGTTCATTGACAACAGCTCAGCCTTCAACACCATAGTACCCTCCAAGCTCATCATTAAGCTCGGGCCCCTGGGTCTGAACCCCGCCCTGTGCAACTGGGTCCTGGACTTCCTGACGGGCCGCCCCCAGGTGGTGAAGGTAGGAAACAACACCTCCACTCAGCTGATCCTCAACACTGGGGCCCCACAAGGGTGCGTGCTCAGCCCCCTCCTGTACTCCCTGTTCACCCATGACTGCGTGGCCAAGCACTCCTCCAACTCAATCATCAAGTTTGCAGACGACACAACAGTAGTAGGCCTGATTACCAACAATGACGAGACAGCCTACAGGGAGGAGGTGAGGGCCCTGGCAGAGTGGTGCCAGGAAAATAACGAAGGAGCTGATCGTGGACTTCAGGAGACAACAGAGAGAGCACACCCCTATTCACATCGGCGGGACAGCAGTGGAGAACGTGAAAAGCTTAAAGTTCCTCAGCGTACATATCACTGACAATCAGAAATGGTCCACCTACACAGACAGTGTGGTGAAGAAGGCACAACAGCGCCTCTTCAACCACAGGTGGCTGAAGAAATTTGGCTTGGCCCCTAAGACCCTCACAAACTTTTTGCACAATTGAGAGCATCCTGTCGGGCTGTATCACCGCCTAGTACGGCAACTGCACCGCCCGCAACCGCAGGGCTCTCCAGAGGGTGGTGCGGTCTGCCCAACGCATCACCGGGGGCAAACTACCCGCACTCCAGGACACCTAGAGCACCCGATGTCACAGGAAGGCCAAAAAGATAATCAAGGACATCAACCGGAATGATCTCTTGTCCTATGCAGACGTGGAAGCTGATAGTCAAGTTTTTCTATCCACAATCCAGACTACATTAAATGGTTTCCTAAAGAAAATCAAATCCAAACCTGGCCAAAAGAGCACTCTTCCTTGGCTAAATGGAGAAATCTGGAAATTGATGAAAGAACGAGATTATTATCTAAAAATAGCCCTAAGATCCAAATTAGAGCATGACAGACGTAGGTTTACCATGTTGAGAAATAAGGTGATGAAAGAAATCAGACAGGCCAAGGCAAACTTTTTTATTAACATAATTGGTGAAGCAAAGGGAAATTCTAAACTGATCTGGGAGAATCTAAAAAAGTTAACAGGGAAAGACCATAGTAACACTGCAAAAAGACTAGAAATCATGGTGAATAACAATCTAACACAGGATGCAGTCGAAATAGCAATAGCCTTCAATTCCTACTTTATTGACTCTGTCAGGGTACTGACACAGAACCCCTCCACTGGTTTCTTGGGCTCAGTGCTAGTAAATGATGCTCAACCTGTCTTCATCATAAGGGAGGTTTCTGAGTCAAAGGTAGACAAGGTGATTAGCTCACTAAAGAACTCTAAAGCCAAAGATGTGTTTGGGATGGACTCTACCTTTCTTAAAAACTACAAAGAGTCACTCATTGGCCCCATTACTAAGGTCACCAACACATCTATTGGTCTCGGGGTGTTTCCAAGGGTATGGAAGTCGGCCATAATAACGGCCATCTTTAAATCAGGCGACCCTGCTGATGTGAGTAACTACAGGCCCATTAGTATACTACCTGTGGTGTCAAAGATTGTTGAAAAGTGTGTAGCAGAACAACTGATTGCCCACCTCAACAACAGCCCCTTCACATTACATTCCATGCAGTTTGGCTTCAGAGCGAAACACTCCACAGAAATGGCCAACTGCTTTTTTCTGGAAAATGTGAAGTCCAAGATGGACAAAGGGGGCGTTGTTGGGGCTGTGTTTCTGGACCTAAGGAAGGCTTTTGATACTGTTAACCATGAGATTCTCATCACAAAATTGTCCAAGTTCAACTTTTCCCCCGATGCCTTGAGATGGATGAAATCATACCTTGAAGGCAGAACTCAGTGTGTCAGAGTGAGCAATGAGCTGTCGCCCACTCTTAGCTATGATGTGGGTGTGCCCCAAGGGTCAATACTGGGGCCCCTCCTGTTCAGCCTGTACATTAATGATCTGCCTTCTACCTGTACTGGGTCTGAAGTTCAAATGTATGCAGATGATACAGTGATATATGTGCATGCAAAGAGCAAACAACAAGCTGCACAAGAACTCACTACTGTAATGGTCCAGGTTACAAAGTGGCTCAGTGACTCGTGTTTGCATCTCAATGTGAAAAAAACTGTTTGCATGTTCTTCACAAAGGGGGCAACAGATGCTACTGAGCCAGAAGTCTATGTGTCAGGGGAGAAGCTCCAGGGGGTATCTGATTTTAAGTACCTTGGCATCATACTTGATTCCAACCTCTCTTTTAAAAAGCATGTGAAAAAGGTAATTCAAATAACCAAATTCAACCTAGCTAATTTCCGATTTATACGAAATTGTTTGACTACAGAGGTAGCAAAACTGTACTTCAAATCTATGATACTCCCCCACTTAACATACTGCTTGACTAGTTGGGCCCAAGCTTGCTGTACAACAGTAAGACCTATTCAGTCTGTCTACAAACAGGCTCTCAAAGTGCTTGATAGGAAGCCCAATAGCCATCATCACTGTCACATCCTTAGAAAGCATGAGCTCCTGAGTTGGGAAAATCTTGTGCAATACACCGATGCATGTCTTGTATTCAAGATCCTAAATGGCTTGGCTCCCCCTCCACTCAGTATTTTTGTTAAACAGAAAACCCAAACATATGGCAGCAGATCCACAAGGTCTGCCATGAGAGGTGACTGTGTAGTTCCCCTAAGGAAAAGCACCTTTAGTAAATCCGCTTTTTCTGTGAGAGCTTCCCATGTCTGGAATACACTGCCATCAGACACACATAACTGCACCACATATCACACTTTCACAAAATGCTTGAAGACATGGCTAAAGGTCAATCAGATTTGTGAACATGGTCCCTAGCTGTGTGTTGCCGCTTTCCATGTCTGTTGTCTGTAACTTGTGAGGTGTGGAAACACTTTGTTGCTTTTATGAATTTTGTCTTGCTGCTTTTTGTTCTATGTTGCTCGGTCTGTATGCTACGTCTTGTTTGTCCTATGTTGCTATGTCTGTATGCTATGTCTTGTTCTATGTTGTTATTGTCTATATTGTAATTGTTTTTAATAACCTGCCCAGGGACTGCGGTTGAAAATTAGCCGGCTGGCTAAAACCAGCACTTTTACTGAAACGTTGATTAATGTGCACTGTCCCTGTAAAAATAAAAAATAAACTCAAACTCAAACCACCCGAGCCACGGCCTGTTCACCCCGCTATCATCCAGAAGGCGAGGTCAGTACAGGTGCATCAAAGCCGGGACAGAGAGACTGAAAAACAGCTTATATCTCAAGGCCATTAGACTGTTAAATAGCCATCACTAGCCGGCTACCACCCGGTTACTCAACCCTGCACCTTAGAGGCTGCTGCCCTATGTACATAGACATGGAATCGCTGGCCACTTTAATAATGGAACACTAGTCATGGAACACTAGTCACTTTAATATTGTTTTTAATACTGCTTTACTCGTTTCATATGTATATACTGTATTCTATTCTACTGTATTTTAGTCAATGCCACTCCGACATTGCTCGTCCTAATATTTCTATATTTTTTAATTCCATTCTTTTACTTTTAGATTTGTGTGTATTGTTGTGAATTGTTAGATATTACTGCACTGTTGGAGCTAGGAACACAAGCATTTCACTACACCCGCAATAACATCTGCTAAAAAAAATGTGTATGTGACCAATAACATTTGATTTGATTTGATTAGTGACTGGGACGCCCCAATTGATTTTGATAGTCACTCTCACTCGGATATATCATTTAAAAAACTGCAAACATTTCTCTCCGGCCTGGAAAAAAAAAAAGTGTAGAATTGCAAGAAATGATCATTTTCAGATTAAAGTTCAGATGTTTTGTGGCACCCACCCCATCTCTGCCCAATACAGTGGACATACCTTTTGACCAGGGCCTTTAGGGTGCAGACAGTATTTTGGTTGTTGTTCTATTACTCCTTCCTCCTCTCCTCCCTCCTCTCCTCCTTCCTCTCCTCCTTCCTCTCCTCCTTCCTCTCCTCCCTCCTCTCCTCCTTCCTCTCCTCCTTCCTCTCCTCCCTCCTCCCTCTCCTCCTTCCTCTCCTCCTTCCTCTCCTCCCTCCTCTCCTCCCTCCTCTCCTCCCTCCTCTCCTCCCTCCTCCTTCCTCTCCTCCTTCCTCTCCTCCCTCCTCTCCTCCTTCCTCTCCTCCTTCCTCTCCTCCCTCCTCTCCTCCCCATCCACCAAACTCAATCTATTCTGCTTTTCTCTGCCTGACAAAAGGTGCCTTCATTCACCTCACCTCAGACAATACAGGGAGCCAATGTTATCTGGAGCTCAGAGGTATGTATGACTGAATCTCTATTCAGACCTCAAGACAACAATGGGATTAATTAGAAGAAGAAACTGTCAAGGAAACTACACCATCTTTTATTCTCATAGGAACAGATGGATCTGGCGTGTAGAAAAGAAGGGGTTGCATCCCAAAATGGCACCCTATTTCCTGTTTAGTGCACTACTTGGGCTCCCGAGTGGCGCAGCGGTCTAAGGCACTGCATCTCAGTGCTTGAGGCGTCCCTACAGACCCCTCTGGTTCGATTCCAGGCTGTATCACAACCGGCCGTGATTGGGAGTCCCATAGGGCGGCGCACGATTGGCCCAGCGTCGTCCGGGTTTGGCCGGTGTAGGCCGTCATTGTAAATAAGAATTTGTTCTTAACTGACTTGCCTAGTTAAATAAAGGTAAAATAAAAACTTTTGACCACAGCCCTATGGGCTATATAGGTAACAGTATGCTATTTGGGATGCAGACAATATACCTGGATTAGTAGGTAGAAAGCCATGGAAGACAGGAGGGGAGAGGAAGGCCTTGGCGTTAGAGCAGAGGACAAACAATCTATTTTCTTAACCCTGTATAATGCCTGATATTTGATATTTGATTGATGTTTGCCTTTCTTTGTACATTGAAAATAAAGCATGGGTTGGCGATGTTCTTTTCCCCATCCTGCAGAGCGTGTGTATATTATGAAACTAATGGCTCTCTCTACTTTGTGTCGACTGCTCTCTAAATGGACCTACGTGGCATCCCTACCTTGGTCCAGACACCGGCTCCATCGCCCTGGTCCTGCCAGCCTCAAGTCTCCATCTCTGACTCATCTCCATCTGCCCTCTATGCCACATTGGAATGTAGTCTCATCTGGTTGGCTTTATATTTAACATTTTGTTGCTCTGTGTTCCTGTTAACCACAGGGGCTCTTGGGACATGGTAAACATGGTGTGGTCCCTCAAGGTAAACACTCGTCTAGTGTTTAAGTGTAACACTGGGTCCATCCCTCCACTATAATTTGAGTTCCTCCTGGAACCTCTGACTTAGAGAGAGGGACCAGATAAACTGACGAACATCAGTGGTCCTCAGTGGTCAACAACAAACTTCAGAGTTTCTCACTGGAGGGTCTCTCCATGCTTCTGCTGTACAAATCAAATGCACTTCTGTGCAAATAGTCCGGGTAGCCATGATTAGCTGTTCAGGAGTCTTATGGCTTGGGGGTAGAAGCTGTTTATAAGCCTTTTGGACCTAGACTTGGCGCTCCGGTACCGCTTGCCGTGCGGTAGCAGAGAGAACAGTCTATGACTAGGGTGGCTTGAGTCTTTGACAATTTTTAGGGCCTTCCTCTGACACCGCCTGGTATAGAGGTCCTGGATGGCAGGAAGCTTGGCCCCAGTGATGTACTGGGCCGTACGCACTACCCTCTGTAGCGCCTTGCGGTCGGAGGCCGAGCAGTTGCCATACAAGGCGGTGATGCTACTTTTAAAGTTTTCCATTTAACTCAGGTCAGTAAATGACTAAATGTGGGTAGTCTGGGAAACTGCCCTTTGTGATTACTACTGATGTGAAAAGGGCTTTATAAAATACATTTGATAGATGGATCTGATGTGGTTAACAATGTAGCAGCTTACCTGGGCCCGTTGGTTGTATTGCACAGGACTAACTAAATCAAAGTATTCACACATAACAGGTACGAACGTAACAGCAGTGGATATGAAATACTTTTAGAAGTGTTCCATTTAACTCAGGACAACACTAAATTAGCAGCATGTTGCTTGCAAGGACCGGTAATGTGACGTACAGTAAGGTGGTCATGATTTCATGAATGTCCCTATGCAGAAAGACCAAGCACAAACAGATCAACACACAAACACAATTTCCTCCAGTTTCATTAAAAACACGACGAGAAAAATGCAATCAGAAAATCCTTGGGAATATCTTTGAAAGTCCACAAAGAAAATATATTGAAAACATGGCTTCTGAGAAGAACAACAATCCCTTGTATTATTCATTCCCCATTTCATAAAAAAATATTGAATTAACATGTTAATTTGTCACTGGAAACATTACTCAATTCATAATGAAGAACCAAGTAGCAATGATTATCAATTATAACAAAGGATGGACAAGCAGTGCCGTAAAGTACAGACACACACAGGTTTCTATTAAAGCTCGTCTGTCTATAAGAACAGTGATCTATAGAGCTGCCCTCTGAGCCTTAACTGTTCAATTAGGAGCTCTGTGGTTCCGGTCGGTCTGTCTGTCTGTCTGTCTGTCTGTCTGTCTGTCTGTCTGTCTGTCTGTCTGTCTGTCTGTCTGTCTGTCTGTCTGTCTGTCTGTCTGTCTGTCTGTCTGTCTGTCTGTCTGTCTGTCTGTCTGTCTGTCTGTCTGTCTGTCTGTCTGTCTGTCTGTCTGTCTGTCTGTCTGTCTGTCTGTCTGTCTGTCTGTCTGTCTGTCTGTCTGTCTGTCTGTCTGTCTGTCTGTCTGTCTGTCTGTCTGTCTGTCTGTCTGTCTGTCTGTCTGTCTGTCTGTCTGTCTGTCTGTCTGTCTGTCTGTCTGTCTGTCTGTGTCTGTGTCTGTGTCTGTGTATGTGTGAACAACCAGCAGCGAGCCAGACAAGATCAAGAGGTGCTTCCTCAAA
This sequence comes from Coregonus lavaretus, assembly GCF_964263955.1. NCBI lineage: Eukaryota > Metazoa > Chordata > Actinopteri > Salmoniformes > Salmonidae > Coregonus > Coregonus lavaretus. The sequence continues at coordinate 27,193 of NW_028156322.1, forward strand.
CATCAATCTCCTGGGAATGGAGGGAGGAAGGGAGAGAGGGAGGGAGGGAGGGAGGGAGGGAGGAAGGAAGGAGGGAGGGAGGGAAGGAAGGAAGGAGGGAGGGAGGGAGGGAGGGAGAGAGGGAGAGAGGGAGGGAGGGAGGGAGGGAGGGAGGGAGGGAGGGAGGGAAGGAAGGAGGGAGGGAGGGAGAGAGGGAGAGAGGGAGAGAGGGAGAGAGGGGTCACAGGGCCTTGGTTACGGCCCTGGTTACGACGGACGGCCGGGAGAAAAATCCCATTTCTCTTCTCTGGACAGGAAATAGAATTATAGAGAAAGTGCTGAGACTGTGGGTTCGTTTCTTACTCTGAGTAGAGCTGGAACTGCGTCCCAAATGGCTCCCTATTCCCTATATAGTGCACTGCTTTTAACCAGAGAATGGCTCCCTATTCCCTATATAGTGCACTGCTTTTAACCAGATAATGGCTCCCTATTCCCTATATAGTGCACTGCTTTTAACCAGAGAATGGCACCCTATTCCCTGTATAGTGCACTGCTTTTAACCAGAGAATGGCTCCCTATTCCCTGTATAGTGCACTGCTTTTAACCAGAGAATGGCTCCCTATTCCCTGTATAGTGCACTGCTTTTAACCAGAGAATGGCTCCCTATTCCCTGTATAGTGCACTGCTTTTAACCAGAGAATGGCACCCTATTCCCTGTATAGTGCACTGCTTTTAACCAGAGAATGGCTCCCTATTCCCTGTATAGTGCACTGCTTTTAACCAGAGAATGGCTCCCTATTCCCTGTATAGTGCACTGCTTTTAACCAGAGAATGGCACCCTATTCCCTGTATAGTGCACTGCTTTTAACCAGAGAATGGCTCCCTATTCCCTGTATAGTGCACTGCTTTTAACCAGAGAATGGCTCCCTATTCCCTGTATAGTGCACTGCTTTTAACCAGAGAATGGCTCCCTATTCCCTGTATAGTGCACTGCTTTTAACCAGAGAATGGCTCCCTATTCCCTGTATAGTGCACTGCTTTTAACCAGAGAATGGCTCCCTATTCCCTGTATAGTGCACTGCTTTTAACCAGAGAATGGCTCCCTATTCCCTGTATAGTGCACTGCTTTTAACCAGAGAATGGCTCCCTATTCCCTGTATAGTGCACTGCTTTTAACCAGAGAATGGCACCCTATTCCCTGTATAGTGCACTGCTTTTAACCAGAGCCCATTGAATAGGGGGCCATTTGGGATGCAACCTTGCATTCTGGTAGTAAGGTATTCATGGAGTATTTAGCTGGTTAATGTTGTGAGAAGGGCAATTCGGATCATTTAAGGTCCTCGTGCTGTTCATATACATATAAGGCCTCCCTGCTAACATTTACATTTTTAGTCATTTAGCAGACGCTCTCATCCAGAGCCACTTACAGTTAGTGAGTTAATGAGCTACAGGTGGCCTGCTTTAAGGTGACAACATTAGTACCCATAACACCAGATACTGCTGCTGTTGAATTAGACAGGGCTGATTGACAACAGACTGCAGTCAGAAAGGCAGAACTCTTAACATCGTTAAAAGAAAAGGTCAGTGTTGTTTGCCCATTATAATGTTGGGACTCACTGATTGAGAAAGAGGACGAACAACTAAATTAGGCTCCGGCTCTGCCACGCCCCTATTTCCAAGGTAACGTTTATCCTTCACATATGCCAACATTCCATTCAAACAATGCAGTCAATCCACAGCCATACACTGGCTGAAATCAGTTGATGATAGGAATTAGACAAGTTGTAAATGCAACAAACAAATTCCCGATATTGTCACCGGGGGGGCTGATACTGTCATGGTTCATGTGGGGTCAAATTACATTATGAAGGGCAGCTCAGAACAGCTGAAGATGGATTTTAAAGAACTGATTGGGTCTCTACTTGACACCAACAAACACCCCATAATATCTGGCCCTCTGCCCTCCCTAAAATGTGTCATTGAACGGTTCAGCAGACTTTTAGCCCTCCATATAAATAATAAAATAATAAGCCATTTAGCAGACGCTTTTATCCAAAGCGACTTACAGTCATGTGTGCATACATTTTTGTGTATGGGTGGTCCCGGGGATCGAACCCACTACCTTGGCGTTACAAGCGCCGTGCTCTACCAGCTGAGCTACAGAGGACCACACCATAACTGGCTACGAGACTATTGCAGCTCTGTGGGTGTAACATTTATTGACAATTTTGATACCTTATGGAAACAAAGCTCGTATTATAAGGAGGATGGGATCCACCCAAATCTTTTGGCTTCCTGGATCCTTTCACAGCATTATAAGGCTGTGTTGAGACAATGACTTATCAAGTCCAGCTCATTTAATCCCTAATATTGTGTCGCTAAGTTAACATAATGATTCAGCAAATATACATTATCCTTAGGGCGTTGGAAGAGCCATATCTCCATATCTCAGACTGGCCAATAAAAAGAAAAGATTAAGATGGGCAGTCTGAGATATGGCTTTTTCTTTGCAACTCTGCCTAGAAGGTCAGCATCCCGGAGTCGCCTCTTCACTGTTGACGTTGAGACTGGTGTTTTGTGGGTACTATTTAATGAAGCTGCCAGTTGAGGACCTGTGAGGAGTCTGTTTCTCAAACTAGATACTCTAATGTATTTGTCCTCTTGCTCAGTTGTGCACCGGGGCCTCCTACTCCTCTTTCTATTCTGGTTAGAGCCAGTTTGTGCTGTTCTGTGAAGGGAGTAGTACACAGCGTTGGACAAGATCTTCAGTTTCTTGGCATTTTCTCGCATGGAATAGCCTTCATTTCTCAGAACAAGAATAGACTGACGAGTTTCAGAAGAAAGTTCTTTGTTTCTGGCCATTTTGAGCCTGTAATCGAACCCACAATTGCTGATGCTCCAGATACTCAACTAGTCTCAAGAAGGCCAGTTTTATTGCTTCTTTAATCAGCACAACAGTTTTCAGCTGTGCTAACATAATTGCAAAAGGGTTTTCTAATGATCAATTAGATGCCATCTATTTTGTGAAGTGCACCAGTCCCTCCTGCAGCAAAACAACCCCACAGCATGATGATGCTTCACGGTTGGGATGGTGTTCTTCGGCTTGCAAAAAAACCCCTTTTTCCTCCAAACATAACGATGGTCATTATGGCCAAACAGTTATATTTCTGTTTAATCAGACCAGAGGACATTTCTCCAAAAAGTATGATCTTTGTCCCCATGTAGAGTTGCAAACCATAGTCTAGGCTTTTTATGGCGGTTTTGGAGCAGTGGCTTCTTCCTTGCTGAGCAGCCTTTCAGGTTATGTCGATATAGGACTCGTTTTACTGTGGATATAGATACTTTTGTACCTGTTTCCTCCAGCATCTTCACAAGGTCCTTTGCTGTTGTTCTGGGATTGATTTGCACTTTTCGCACCAAAGTACATTCATCTCTAGGAGACAGAACGCGTCTCCTTCCTGAGCGGTATGACAGCTGCATGGTCCCATGGTGTTTATACTTGCATACTATTGTTTGTACAGATGAACGTGGTACCTTCAGGTGTTTGGAAATTGCTCCCAAGGATGAACCAGACTTGTGACTGATTTCTTTTGATTTTCCCATGATGTCAAGCAAAGAGGCACTGAGTTTGAAGGTAGGGCCTTGAAATACATCCACAGGTACACCTCCAATTGACTCAAATTATGTCAATTAGTCTATCAGAAGCTTCTAAAGCCATGACAACATTTTCTGGAATTTTCCAAGCTGTTTAAAGGCACAGTCAACTTAGTGTATGTAAACTTCTGACCCACTGGAATTGTAATACAGTGAATTATAACAATTGTTGGAAAGATTACTTGTGTCATGCACAAAGTAGATGTCCTAACCGACTTGCCAAAACTATAGTTTGTTAACAAGAAATTTGTGGAGTGGTTGAAAAATGAGTTTTAATGACCCCAACCTAAGTGTATGTAAACTTTTTTTTTTCTTTGTCATTTAGCAGACGCTCTTATCCTGAGCAACTTACAGAAGCAATTAGGGTTAAGTGCCTTGCTCAAGGGCACATCGACAGATTTTTCACCTAGTCCGCTCGGGGATTAGAACCAGCGACCTTTCAGTTACTGGCACAATGCTCTTAACCACTAAGCTACCTGCCACCTGACTTCAACATTTATATTTGCGAGAAAAAAAAACATATGGGGGATTGGAAGTGATGCAGACAATTACATTGATGGAAGTTATAATCTATCTGCAATATTAAAGCCGATCAACCCCCTAAAAAATAAATAAAAATAAAAATAAAAAAACACTACGTGCCATTGGAACACAGGACTGATGGTTGCTGATAATGGGCCTCTGATCAATTGGATGTTATTTTAATGGACAAAAAAAGTGATTTTCTTTCGAAAACAAGGACATTTCTAAGTGACCCCAAACTTTTCAACGGTACTGTATGTGGCAGTAGAGTAGGGGCCTGAGGGCACACACTTAATATGTTGTGAAATATCTTATGAATGTATTGTAATGTTTTTTAAATGTATAACCGCCTTAGTTTTGCTTTGCCTTGGCAGCAGCTAACGGGGATCCATAATAAATAGAAATACATAGTATCATAGCACTCACAGCCTTCCAAGATTTTTTTTTTTGACATTTATGGTCTGTTTACACTTATTTTAGAGGCTATTTATACCAGAAATTGGTATACAACCCTTATAAACTGTATTTATAATCATATGACAATATTTTAGGTTGACAATAATTATATTACACAATTTCTGATATATCAGGATTATGCCTCTACTGCTATTCATTCCAATTAGACTGGTTCGGATTTCTCCCTGACCAATATGGCTGCCATTCTAGAACTGAGGGTTTATGAAATAGCCCGTCTAGTAATTTTATTAGGATCTTTATGGTTCAGGACTCACCAGCACACTTGGTCCCGGGCTCTGAGTGGAGGTCCGGGAATGTGTTTGAGTGTGCGTGCATGTTCGTGTGTGTTTTTAGTATGCAACTTTCTTCAGGACTCACCAGCACACTTGGTCCTGGCCCTGAGAGGAGGCCCCGGGGCCCCAGTCCCTCCATCCAGGGGTCTGGTCAACAGCACACTGATCTCATAGTCTGTGTCTGGGGTCAGGTGGCCGATCTTATGGGTGGTCTTGTCCACTGGCTGCAGGTCATACATGGTCCCTGACATGGTGCGGTACTCCACCTGGGATAGGGGGTTGGAAGACATGCACCAGGGCTGCCCAATCCAAGTCCACGCACTAACACACACTTTGATTGAACTAATCCACTCGTCATCAAGAGTTTGATGAGTGGAATCATACAAAAAAAATGTGCACCCCTTTGGTTCCCCAGGACCAGGATTGAGAAATAATGCTATAAACACTATGGTGAATACCGTTATAAAACATTATGGTGAATACTGCATTTTGTGATGCGGCCAATCTGTCCCTATTAAAACAAACCATAGCTAAATAGAAATACATAATAAAAAAAAAAAATTATAAAAATAAAAATAAAATACCTCTCGGTCGATGATTGGCCCGTCTCCGTTGATGGAGTTAGCGTTGAGCTGGATCCACAGGTAGGTGGCGCCGACAGCCGTTAGCTGGGGGGGAGCGATGGGCACAGGGGGCTCTGGGGGAACAGAAGAAGAAGAGATAGATCTGATTAACAATACGATATGTGCAGAAACATGGTAGACGATGGATGCTAAACTTTTAAACTCTCAAATTGAAACACAACATCAGTACTTCAAATTGTACTCAGTCACAATTTCCCAAAAAGGAACCTTATAAAAATAATACGGCTGTCTGTAGTCATTACCAAAGAATATAATAATATATATATATATATATATATATATATATATATATATATATATATATATATATATATATATATGCAACTTGTTCAATAAAGGGTTTAAATTTTTTCCTTTTCAGACTTCAACACAAAATCGAAACTGGAAATTATACCACAACACATCATCACCTAAACACATCATCACCACAACACATCATCACCACAACACATCATCACCACAACACATCATCACCACAACACATCATCACCACAACACATCATCACCACAACACATCATCACCTAAACACATCATCACCTAAACACATCATCACCACAACACATCATCACCACAACACATCATCACCACAACACATCATCACCACAACACATCATCACCACAGCACATCATCACCACAACACATCATCACCACAACACATCATCACCACAACACATCATCACCACAACACATCATCACCACAACACATCATCACCACAACACATCATCACCTAAACACATCATCACCTAAACACATCATCACCACAACACATCATCACCACAACACATCATCACCTAAACACATCATCACCACAACACATCATCACCACAACACATCATCACCACAACACATCATCACCTAAACACATCATCACAACAACACATCATCACCTAAACACATCATCACCACAACACATCATCACCTAAACACATCATCACCTAAACACATCATCACCACAACACATCATCACCACAACACATCGTCACCACAACACATCATCACCTAAACACATCATCACCACAACACATCATCACCTAAACACATCATCACCACAACACATCATCACCACAACACATCATCACCTAAACACATCATCACCACAACACATCATCACCACAACACATCATCACCTAAACACATCATCACCACAACACATCATCACCACAACACATCATCACCACAACACATCATCACCACAACACATCATCACCTAAACACATCATCACCTAAACACATCATCACCACAACACATCATCACCACAACACATCATCACCTAAACACATCATCACCACAACACATCATCACCACAACACATCATCACCACAACACATCATCACCTAAACACATCATCACCACAACACATCATCACCACAACACATCATCACCACAACACATCATCACCTAAACACATCATCACCACAACACATCATCACCACACCACATCATCACCTAAACACATCATCACCACAACACATCATCACCACAACACATCATCACCACAACACATCATCACCACAACACATCATCACCACAACACATCATCACCACAACACATCATCACCTAAACACATCATCACCACAACATCACCACAACACATCATCACCACAACACATCATCACCACAACACATCATCACCACAACACATCATCACCACAACACATCATCACCACAACACATCATCACCACAACACATCATCACCACAACACATCATCACCACAACACATCATCACCTAAACACATCATCACCACAACACATCATCACCACAACACATCATCACCTAAACACATCATCACCACAACACATCATCACCACAACACATCATCACCACAACACATCATCACCTAAACACATCATCACCACAACACATCATCACCACAACACATCATCACCTAAACACATCATCACCACAACACATCATCACCACACCACATCATCACCTAAACACATCATCACCACAACACATCATCACCACAACACATCATCACCACAACACATCATCACCACAACACATCATCACCTAAACACATCATCACCACAACACATCATCACCACAACACATCATCACCTAAACACATCATCACCACAACACATCATCACCTAAACACATCATCACCTAAACACATCATCACCTAAACACATCATCACCACAACACATCATCACCTAAACACATCATCACCACAACACATCATCACCTAAACACATCATCACCACAACACATAATCACCTAAACACATCATCACCACAACACATCATCACCTAAACACATCATCACCACAACACATCATCACCTAAACACATCATCACCTAAACACATCATCACCACAACACATCATCACCACAACACATCATCACCTCAACACATCATCACCACAACACATCATCACCTAAACACATCATCACCACAACACATCATCACCACAACACATCATCACCTAAACACATCATCACCTAAACACATCATCAACTTAATCCACAAAACACCCCCTTTTAATAGAAATGAACCATAATGCCGTCTGGTTGGCCAAATCTCCCTTAAACAGATAGCTGATTTACCCCCAATATTTTATCTCAGGGGGGTTATTCCAATTAAACTATTCAAATTAAATTAATTTCCAATTAAACAAACACAGTCAGAGGGACATCTTTGGTACTACGGCACTGTTAGAGATGGGAACGTAAGCATTTCGCTATACCCCGTGATAACGTCTGCAAAATATGTGTACGAAACCAATAACATTTTATTTTAACACATCTAACCCACCCAATACTCCCCGTGCCCCATATAGTGCCCAACCTTTGACCATGGCCCATATGAACAATGTCTGCACTCACTAACTGTAAGACGCTCTGGATAAGAGCGTCTGCTAAATGACTAAAATGTAAAAATGTAAATGGTCAAAAGTAGTATACCATATAGAGAATAGGGTGTAACATAGAGCTGTAACATAGAGCTGCAACATAGAGCTGCAACATAGACCTGCAACATAGAGCTGCAACATAGAGCTGTAACTTAGAGCTGCAACATAGAGCTGTAACATAGAGCTGTAACATAGAGCTGTAACTTAGAGCTGTAACTTAGAGCTGTAACATAGAGCTGTAACATAGAGCTGTAACATAGAGCTGTAACATAGAGCTGTAACTTAGAGCTGCAACATAGAGCTGTAACATAGAGCTGTAACATAGAGCTGCAACATAGAGCTGTAACATAGAGCTGTAACATAGAGCTGCAACATAGAGCTGCGACTTAGAGCTGCAACATAGAGCTGCAACATAGAGCTGCAACATAGAGCTGCAACATAGAGCTGCAACATAGAGCTGTAACATAGAGCTGTAACATAGAGCTGTAACATAGCGCTGTAACATAGAGCTGCAACATAGAGCTGTAACATAGCGCTGTAACATAGAGCTGCAAAATAGAGCTGCAACATAGAGCTGCAACATAGAGCTGCAACATAGAGCTGTAACATAGAGCTGCAACATAGAGCTGCAACATAGAGCTGTAACATAGAGCTGCAACATAGAGCTGTAACATAGAGCTGTAACATAGAGCTGCAACATAGAGCTGTAACATAGAGCTGTAACTTAGAGCTGTAACATAGAGCTGTAACATAGAGCTGTAACATAGAGCTGCAACATAGAGCTGTAACTTAGAGCTGCAACATAGAGCTGTAACATAGAGCTGTAACATAGAGCTGTAACTTAGAGCTGTAACATAGAGCTGTAACATAGAGCTGTAACATAGAGCTGCAACATAGAGCTGTAACTTAGAGCTGCAACATAGAGCTGTAACATAGAGCTGCAACATAGAGCTGTAACATAGAGCTGTAACATAGAGCTGTAACTTAGAGCTGTAACATAGAGCTGTAACATAGAGCTGTAACTTAGAGCTGCAACATAGAGCTGTAACATAGAGCTGTAACATAGAGCTGTAACATAGAGCTGTAACATAGAGCTGTAACTTAGAGCTGTAACATAGAGCTGTAACATAGAGCTGTAACGTAGAGCTGTAACATAGAGCTGTAACATAGAGCTGTAACATAGAGCTGTAAAACAAGCTGGTGAGAACTGTATTTAAACTCCACCTCGTACTCATCAGGAGGTCGAGCATTTTAATCAGCTAAGCTGGCTATCTGTAGAGAAAAGCGTCATATTAATTCAACTTGCTCTGGTCCATAGAATTATTTCTGACTCAGGCCCTAGGTACTTATCTAATGATTTAACTTACATAACAGATGTCCACCAATACGGCACCAGAGCCAGACTCTGATATTGCCTGGTTTAAATGGAAGAGTCTATCTGGTAAGAACACCTTTTTATATACCGGCGCTGTTCAGTGGAACAAACTACCACAGAAACTCAAAGACATCATTTAAAAATATTTTCAAAAGCTGGCTAATGATCGAAGCAATCGGATAAAAAGTAATGAATGTGTGTATGTAATGCTCTAGGCTGTGACAATGTGGTCCTTTGTATTGTTATGTGTTAAGTCAAAATTAAATCAAATTGTATTTGTCACATGCACAATAAAATAACAATAACAAGGCTATATACAGGGGGTACCGGTACCGAGTCAATGTGCGGGGGTACAGGTTAGTCCAGGTCATTGAGATAATATGTAGATTTAGGTAGGGGTAAAGTGACTATGCATAGATAATAAACAGTGAGTACTGGGTCTACTGTTGAGCCTAGAAGGCGGGGTCTACTGTTGAGCCTAGGAGGCGGGGTCTTCTGTTGAGCCTAGGAGGCGGGGTCTACTGTTGAGCCTAGGAGGCGGGGTCTACTGTTGAGCCTAGGAGGCGGGGTCTACTGTTGAGCCTAGGAGGCGGGGTCTACTGTTGAGCCTAGGAGGCGGGGTCTACTGTGGAGCCTAGGAGGCGGGATCTACTGTTGCGCCTAGGAGGCGGGGTCTACTGAGGAGCCTAGGAGGCGGGATCTACTGAGGAGCCTAGGAGGCGGGGTCTACTGTTGAGCCATCGAATGTTTATGTTCGTTTTATTTTAATTGAATTTCACCTTTATTTAACTAGGCAAGTCAGTTAAGAACAAATTCTTATTTACAATGACGGCCTACACCGGCCAAACCCGACTGACTCCTAACAACACTTTTGTAGTATGTGACTGAGTTTGGTGTACTCAGTGTAATTATTTATATAATGCATGATAGTGACACAGACGCAAACGCACCCTCCGGCACCAACCGTATCTCTGTATGAGTTGTAGTCAACTATCAGAGCGTGCTGTACAGTCGGTTTTTAATTGGAATCAATATGACTGCGTTCCAAATGGCACCCTATTCCCTATGTAGTGTACTACTTTGGACCAGAGAATGGCACCCTATTCCCTATATAGTGCACTACTTTGGACCAGAGAATGGCACCCTATTCACTATATAGTGCACTACTTTGGACCAGAGAATGGCACCCTTTTCCCTATGTAGTGTACTACTTTGGACCAGAGAATGGCACCCTATTCACTATATAGTGCACTACTTTGGACCAGAGAATGGCACCCTATTCACTATATAGTGCACTACTTTAGACCAGAGAATGGCACCCTATTCCCTATATAGTGCACTACTTTAGACCAGAGAATGGCACCCTATTCCCTATATAGTGCACTACTTTAGACCAGAGAATGGCACCCTATTCCCTATATAGTGCACTACTTTAGACCAGAGAATGGCACCCTATTGCCTATGTAGTGCACTACTATGGACCAGAGAATGGCACCCTTTTCCCTATGTAGTGTACTACTTTGGACCAGAGAATGGCACCCTATTGCCTATGTAGTGCAATACTTTGGACCAGAGCATGGCACCCTATTCCCTATATAGTGCACTAGTTTGGACCAGAGAATGGCACCCTATTCACTATATAGTGCACTACTTTGGACCAGAGAATGGCACCCTATTCCCTATGTAGTGCCCTACTTTGGACCAGGGCCCCCTAGGGAACAGGGTTCCATTTGGAACGTAACCCATGTGCTATAGACTTCACAGGGCCTGATGACTTCATCTACACCTCGGACTGACTGACTGTCTGTCTGTCTGTTAAATGTTCCCCGTCTTCATCAAAGCTTTAAAAGACTAATCACAGACAGGCTGTGTCTGTAGGTGTTTGTTTGGTCACATCTATTCAGGGTTAGAAGTATTGCTTGAACTGGAGGAACACACCGCGTTTTGGAACAGATGAAAAAATAAAATGTATTTCATTTTATTTCCTTTGTTTTATTGGCTTAGTACATAAGGTCGTTCTAGTATGAAAACAAAAGCTTACAGTGCATTCGGAAAGTATTCGGACCCCTTGACTTTTTCCACATTTTGTTACGTTACAACCTTATTCTAAAACGGATTAAATTGTTTTATTTCCTAATTAATCTACACACAATACCCCATAATGACAAAGCAAAAAAAAAAAAATGGAATATCACATTTACATAAGTACTCAGACCCTTTATTCAGTACTTTGTTGAAGCATCTTTGGCAGCGATTACAGCCTTGAGTATTCTTGGGTATGATGCTACATACTTGGCACACCTGTATTTGGGGAGTTTCTCCCATTTCTACAGATCCTCTCAAGCTCTGTCAGGTTGGATGGGGAGCGTCGCTGCACAGCTATTTTCAGGTCTCTCCAGAGATGTTCGATCGGGTTCAAGTCCGGGCTCTGGCTGGGCCACTCAAGGACATTCAGAGACTTGTCCCGAAGCCACTCCTGCGTTGTCTTGGCTGTGTGCTTAGGGTCGTTGTCCTGTTGGAAGTTGAAACTTCGCCCCAGTCTGAGTTCCGGAGCGCTCTGGAGCAGGTTTTCATCAAGTATCTCTCTGTACTTTGCTCCGTTCATCTTTCAATCCCTGCTGCTAAAAAACATCCCCACAGCATGATGCTGCCACCACCATGCTTCACCGTAGGGATGGTGCCAGGTTTCCTCCAGACGTGACACTTGGCATTCAGGACAAAGAGTTCAATCTTGGTTTCATCAGACCAGAGAATCTTGTTTCTCATGGTCTGAGTCCTTTAGGTGCCATTTGGCAAACTCCAAGTGGGCTGTCATGTGCCTTTTACTGATGAGTGGCTTCCATCTGGCCACTCTACCATAAAGACCTGATTGGTGGAGTGCTGCAGAGATGGTTGTCGTTCTGGAAGGTTCTCCCATCTCCACAGACAAACTCTGGAGCTCTGTCAGAGTGACCATCGGGCTCTTGGTTACCACTGACCAAGGCCCTTCTCCCCCAACTGCTCAGTTTGGCCGGGGCAGCCAGCTCTAGGAAGAGTCTTGGTGGTTCCAAATTTTGCAGTACCCTTCCCCAGATCTGTGCCTCGACACAATCCTGTCTCGGAGCTCTACGGACAATTCCTTAGACCTCATGGCTTGGTTTTTGCTCTGACATGCACTGTCAACTGTGGGACCTTATATAGACAGGTGTGTGCCTTTACAAATAATGTCCAATCAATTGAATTTACCACAGGTGGACTCCAATCAAGTTGTAGAAACATGTCAAGGATGATCAATGGAACCAGGATGCACCTGAGCTCAATTTCGAGTCTCATAGTAAAGGGTCTGAATACCTATGTAAATAAGGTATTTCTAAAAACCTGTTTTTGCTTTGTCATTATGGGGTATTGTGTGTAGATTGATGAAGATGTTTTATATATTGATCTGGGGCAGCCACATATATATATTGATCTGGTGCAGCCACATATATATATTGATCTGGTGCAGCAACATATATATTGATCTGGTGCAGCCACATATATATTGATCTGGTGCAGCCACATATATATTGATCTGGTGCAGCCACATATATATTGATCTGGTGCAGCCATATATATATTGATCTGGTGCAGCCACATATATATATTGATCTGGTGCAACCACATATATATTGATCTGGTGCAGCCACATATATATTGATCTGGTGCAGCCATATATATATATTGATCTGGTGCAGCCACATATATATTGATCTGGTGCAGCCACATATATATTGATCTGGTGCAGCTTGTAAAGGGTTTTCCATCTATACATGCCATGATTAATTGAAACCATGTATTGTATAGACACTCTGTACCCAATACACTCTGTACACAAGACACTCTGTACACAAGACACTCTGTACACAAGACACTCTGTACACAAGACACTCTGTACACAAGACACTCTGTACCCAAGACACTCTGTACCCAAGACACTCTGTACCCAATACACTCTGTACACAAGACACTCTGTACACAAGACACTCTGTACACAAGACACTCTGTACACAAGACACTCTGTACACAAGACACTCTGTACACAAGACACTCTGTTCCCAAGACACTCTGTTCCCAAGACACTCTGTTCCCAAGACACTCTGTTCCCAAGACACTCTGTACCCAAGACACTCTGTACCCAAGACACTCTGTTCCCAAGACACTCTGTTCCCAAGACACTCTGTTCCCAAGACACTCTGTACCCAAGACACTCTGTACCCAAGACACTCTGTACCCAAGACACTCTGTTCCCAAGACACTCTGTTCCCAAGACACTCTGTTCCCAAGACACTCTGTACCCAAGACACTCTGTTCCAAAGACACTCTGTTCCCAAGACACTCTGTTCCCAAGACACTCTGTTCCCAAGACACTCTGTTCCAAAGCAACAGCTTTAGACATGATGTCGTACTGTACCTAACATCTGGACATTTTGTCATTAAATCTTTGAACCTATACCTTATGTACTGTAGTTTCCATACAATACATTACAGATGTAAGATCTTTATTTGAGCCAGTTTGCTAAAAATAATACTGCAGCAACAGGAAATGTGAATTATTATGTGGATTATAATTAATGGAAATTGTTGTAGGGTTGATCCTTTTTTGGGAAAACCATGTATGACATTTAAAAGTGGAAATTACAAACTTCAGAAGCCTTTTTAAATGTTCTCAACAGGGTGATCAATTTACGATCCAACATCTGTAGACTCAATAAATAACTAGCCAGTCAATCACCTAGCCAGTCAGGCATAGTCCAGGACACCTGCTATGATTGAGGACCCTAACGACCATTACATCTGACACTCCCCCACACAGTCATAGTTCAGGACACCTGCTATGAGCAAGGACCCCAACTGCACAAGATTCATACATGGTGACTCACAATCACTCTGTCACAGACATCCCAGCAAACCGGGAACATTCCCAGACCATTAACTAACCTTCCCATTAAGTTCTAGTTAGGGTTTGAGCTAACATTAGGATGATAACATCCCACAAACATTCAAATAATGTTTTGGATCACCATTATTTTTTCCTTTTTCTAAGATAATGTTTGAATTGAAATATCTTTTGAATGTTGTCCTAACATTCACTAAATGTTGTTCACAACATCTGTAAAAACTACCACATAACATTCCGCTAAGGTTCTCATTAGGTTAACATTGTCTTCAGAAAATATTCACACCCCTTTTTTACAAATTAATTAAAAATGAAAAGCTGAAATGTATTGAGTCAATAAATATTGATCCCCTTGTTATGTATGGCAAGCCTACATTTCCATAACAAGTCACAATAATTCGCATGGACTCACATAGTGTTTAACATGATTTTTGAACATCCACCTCATCTCTGTACCCCACACATACAATAATCGGTAAGGTCCCTCAGTCGAGCAGTGAATTTCAAACACATATTTAACCACAAAGACCAGGGAGGTTTTTCAATGCCTCGTAAAGAAGGGCACCTATTGGTAGATGGGTAAAAAAAAAAAAAAGCAGACTTTGAATATCCCTTTGAGCATGTTGAAGTTATTAATTACACTTTGGATGGTGTATCAATACACCCAGTCAATACAAAGATACAGGCCTCCTTCCTAACTGAGAATAGATCAACAATATTGTAGTTACTCCACAATACAAACATAATTGACTGAGTGAAAAGAAGGAAGCCTATACAGAATAACAATATTCCAAAACATGCATCCTGTTTGCAACAAGGCACTTAAGTAATCCTGCAAAAAAGGTGGCAAAGCAATTCACTTTTTGTCCTGAATACACAGTGTTATGTTTGGGGCAAATTCAATACAACACATTACTGAGTACCACTCTCCATATTGTCAAGCATAGTGGTGGCTGGATCATGTTATGGGTAAGAATTTTAAAAGAATAATGGGCAAATGTTGCACAATCCAGGTGTGGAAAGCTCTTAGAGACTTACCCAGAAAGACTCACAGCTGTAATCGCTGACAAAGGTGCTTCTACAATGTATTGACTCAGGGGTGTGAATACTTATGTAAATTAGATATTTCTGTATTTAATTTTTTAATAAATGTACAAATATTTCTAAAAACATGTTTTCACTTTGTCATTATGGGGTATTGTGCATAAATGGGTGAGATTTAAAAAATATATATATATCATCTATTTTGAATTCAGGCTGTAACACAACAAAACTTGGAATAAGTCAATGGGTATGAATACTTTCTGAAGACACTGTACTAACACAAATGTCCCCGTAAATGTTTGAAAAAGTATGAAAAATGTATGCACTCACTTAACTGTAAGTCGCTCTGGATAAGAGCACCTGCTAAACGACTCAAATGTACATTTCTGAATTAAAGTTTGTAGGGAAAAGTAAAAAACATGTCAACTTTACAGTATATAAAGAGTATGAAAAAACAAAGAATATGTATTTTTTCTAGATGTCTTTATCCTCTCTTTACAAAGACCAGGAAGTCAGAGGAAAGGTGTAAACAGCTTTATATTTGTGTTTGTCCCATCCCAGTTGCACAGTGGATTAATTAATAATAATAATAATAATAATATGCCATTTAGCAGACACTTTTATCCAAAGCGACTTACAGTCATGCGTGCATACATATTTTTTTTTTTGTGTGTGTATTCTAGGGATAACGCTCCCAGGTTAGATCCGAACTAAAATATGGTAAAACTGTGTTGGTACAACAAATGTCTAATAAATCGTCATGTGATTCCAAAATAATAATTGCCATACGTGTTTCTACATGGATTGTTGTACAACTAACTTCCTCAACAGTACCACATAAACCTCCATGGACTGCTCAATACTTCATTGTATCATTCTGGGAACATAGAGGGAATGTTTTTTTTTGCACCCTAAAATAAACATTGTATGATCATCCGCACAAGTGGACAGTTTTTGTGTTTTGGTAACCTAACTTTTGTGATGCCCCTACTATGTTCCCACCAGAATGTTTCCATAAATCTAATGTTCCCACAGCCACAACCATTCTGGGAACCTTTAAAGCACAGACTAAATGTGTTCTGGGAACGTTCTTGCAACATCAGGCTACGCGCTTCAGCACTCGCCGGTTCCGTTCTGTGAGCTTGTGTGGCCTACCACTACGCGGCTGAGCCGTTGTTGCTCCTAGACGTTTCCACTTCACAATAACAGCACTTACAGTTGCCCGGGGCAGCTCTAGCAGGGCAGAAATGTGATGAACTAACTTGTTGGAAAGTTGGCATCCTATGACGGTGCCACGTTGAAAGTCACGGAGCTCTTCACTAAGGCCATTCTACTGCCAATGTTTGTCTATTGAGATTGCATGGCTGTGTGATCGATTTTATACACCTGTCAGCAATGGATGTGGCTGAAATAGCCGAATCCACTCATTTGAAGGGGGGGGTCCACATACTTTTGGCCATGTAGTGTACTTGACAGTGTTGTTTGTGATAGACTGTCAAAGGTACTATATACTGTAATACTTGACAGTGTTGTATGTGTCAAACAGAGGTACATGACTTTACTCGGTTGGTGAACTTGGTTTCAGTGAACCTGTAGGCGTAGAAGGAAGATTTATGTCTGGTCTGAGTCACTTTATTTCCTGGAGGTGGAGTTCATTATTGTTACTTTGTGCTGTTTTTTAAACTATTAAATTCAGTGTTGTGTGTCGATTACTAAGTCATTCTAGGGAAAAGTTGATCATTTATTTAACTATTCAATTCAGTGTTGTGTGTTTATTACTTGGGAAAAGTTGACTTAATTTAAAGAAAAATCCGTAATGGAAAAACTATGTTTGTAGTTTACAAAATTAAAATCCAAGCTGGCTCACCTGTTCTTCCTCTTCGCTAATGATGGGAGTTCAGTCAGTGTTCAGTCTTCGGTCTGTCACCCGTAGGATATCCTAGTTCATTTATAGATGATAGGTTCCCGAGTGGCGCAGTGGTCAAAGGCACTGCATCTCAGTGCTTGAGGCGTCACTACAGACTTCCTGGTTTGATTCCAGGCTGCATCACAACCGGCCGTGATTGGGAGTCCCATAGGGCGGCGCGCAATTGGCCCAGCGTCGTCCGGGTTTGGCCGGTGTAGGCCGTCATTGTAAACAATAATTTGTTCTTAACTGACTTGCCTAGTTAAATAAAAATAGGGCCTGCTTTACTGAAGTTGCGCGACATTGCAAGGAAAGAAATGGCAAAATAGAGCATTCCATTGCGAGATCCAGCTTTTGATTGGCCGACCTGCCTATACTGTACCCCTCCCCTCTCTCTATTTACGGCAACTAATCCGTATCCTCCGTTCCAAAAATCGATTCATAGCGGAAGATCTGTTTCCTTTCTACTAAATGTCTTGGTATGTCACGGTATTTAAACGTTAAAGTACTTTTTTTTGGAGAGAGTGGTCTGAGCGCAGGCAGCAGGCATGCTGCGCACAGGCAGCTCGAGATTATTTGACTGACAGTTCTGGTCGCCTAGTGATGGACGTTAGTCCGGCTTCAGAAGTGGCATTCCTTTACAGACGAGCCCGTTCAGTGGAGCTTCTGAACCATCTCCAGAGAAGGTTTTGTGTCAACATTTAAAAGCCGTAGTGTTCCCTTTCAGACAAACAATAACTGCTGTAGATATAACTTCATTGCCCAGCCCAAGCGGTCAATATGTTGCCTTCAGAAAGTATTCACTTGACTTATTCCACATTTTGTAGAGTTACAGCCTGAATTCAAAATGGTGTAAAAAATAAATAAAAAATCTCACCCCATCGACACACAATAATACCCCATAATGACAAAGTGAAAACATGTTTTTAGACATTTTTGCAAATGTATTGAAAATGAAATACAGTCATCTCATTTACATAAGTATTCACACACCTACATCAATACTTTGCAGAAGCACCTTTGGCGGCGATTACAGCTGTGAGTATTTGGGGTAAGTCTATAAGAGCTTTCCACACCTGGTTTGTACAATATTTGTGCATTATTGTCGTTTTTTTTTTTTTTCAAGCTCTGTCAAGTTGATTGTTGATCATTGTGAGACAGCAAAATCCAATTCTTGCCATAGATTTTCCAGCCAATTTAAGTCAAAACTGTAACTTGGCCACTCAGGAACATTCAACGTTGTCTTGGTAAGCAACTCCAGTGAATATTTGGCCTTGTGTTTTAGGTTATTGTCCTGCTGAAAGGTGAATTCGTCTCCCAGTGTCTGTTGGAAAGCAGACTGAACCAGGTTCTCCTCTAGGATTTTGCCTGTGCTTAGCTGTATTCTATTTCTTTTTATCCTAAAAAACTCCCTAGTCCTTGCAGATGACAAGCATACCCATAACCTGATGCAGCCACCACCATGCTTGAAAAAATGAATAGTGGTCCTCAGTAATGTGTTGTATTGGATTTTCCGAAACATAACGCTTTGTATTCAGGACAAAAAGTTAATTTCTTTGCCACATTTTTTGCAGTATTACTTAAGTGCATTACTTAAGTGCCTTACTTAAGTGCCTTAAGTGTATTACTTAAGGATGCATGTTTTGGACCATATTTAGTCTGTACAGGCTTCCTCCTTTTCACGCTATCATTTAGGTAAGTATTGTAGAGTAACTACAATGTTGTTGATCCATCCTCAGTTCTCATATCACAACCATTAAACTCTGTAACTGTTTTAAAATCACCATTGGCCTCATGGCGAAATCCCTGAGCAGTTTTCTTCCTCTTCGGCAACTGAGTGGAGGGGGGAATGAGCCAATTGGAAGCTGGGGATGATTAGCTGGCCATGATGGTATGAGGGCCAGATTGGGAATTTAGCCAGGACACCGGGGTTAACACCCCTACTCTTACGATAAGTTCCATGGGATCTTTAGTGACCACAGAGAGTCGGGACACCCGTTTAACGTCCCATCCGAAAGACTGCACCCTACACAGGGCAATGTCCCCCTCACTGCCCTGGGGCATTGGGATCTCCTTAGACCAGAGGGAAGACTGCCTCCTACTGGCCCTCCAACACCACTTCCAGCAGCATCTGGTCTCCCATCCAGGGACCGACCAGGACCAACCCTGTTTAGCTGTAGAAGCAAGCCAGCAGTGGGATACAGGGTGGTAATTAATAACTTCACCATGCTCAAAGGGATATTCAGTGTCGACTTTTATTTAATAAAATTTTTTTACACATCTACCAATCGGTGCCCTTCTTTGCGAGGCATTGAAAAATGTCCCTGATCTTTGTGGTTGAATTCACTACTTGATTGAGGGACTTACATATAATTGTTTGTGTGGGATACAGAGATGGGGTAGTCATTAAAAAATATAATGTTACCCACTATTAGTGAACATAGAATGAGTCCATGCAACTTATTATGTGATTTGTTAAGCACATTATTTTATTTTTTTCTGAACGTATTTAGACTTGCCATAACAAAGGGTTTGAATACTTATTGACTCGAAACATTCCAGCTTTTCATTTTTGATACATTTAAAGAATGTTCTACAAACAAAATCTCAATTTAATGCATTTTTTATTCAGGCTGTAACACAACAAAATGTGGGGAAAGTAAAGCACTGTACATACGTAATAGGACCATTATTCTGTGAATTGACCAGGAATGGTATTATTTTGTTTCCAATTGTTTATTTATTTATGACTATTTAAACATTAAACAAAATTGTCCATTTTATCACATCCCTAACTAACATATAGTGCTGCTGTAAACAGCAAAACATGAGTCACAGAAAGCAGCGCTACAACTCAGCAAAACAACCCAACATGGAACTGTTAAGATGGTTTCTAGAACTGTTAAGATGGTTTCTAGAACTGTTAAGATGGTTTCTAGAACTGTTCAGATGGTTTCTAGAACTGTTAAGATGGTTTCTAGAACTGTTAAGATGGTTTCTAGAACTGTTAAAGATGGGTTGTGGAACTATTACGTTGTTAATAGCTCAGTTTTGTCTGCACTTTAATCCTCAGGAGGGGGTTAAGACAGCAGAGAGGCATCAGAGGGCTGAGACTGGACCCCAGTTGGTGAGAGAGAGAGGGTTAGAACACAGCTGAGAACGGGCTACACTGTCTGTGTGTGTGTGTGTGTGTGTGTGTGTGTGTGTGTGTGTGTGTGCGTGTGCGTGCATAGTGTCTATGTCAGTGTGTGCCATATGAGAGCAGACAGCGCCATACACCAGGGTCAGCGAGCAGCTGTTGCCACGGTGATGTTGACCAGGCAGCCAGCCGGCATGGCGACAGCTGTCCTCTACATATCACAGCACCTGCCAGGAACATACAGTATGAACACACACACACACACACACACACACACACACACACACACACACACACACGCCATAGTCCGCTCAGACACAAACACACACACACACACACACACACACAACCATACACACGCCATAGTCCGCTCAGACATACACACGCCATTGTCCGCTCAGACACAAACACGCCATAGTCGGCTCAGAAACAAACACGTGTCCATAAATTCTCAGACACACACATGTTTAAAGCTAGGCACCGACTCCCCCCTTCCTCAGCAACAGTAACCAGGGAGCCTGGCTCTTAGGCTACATTTACACAGGCAGCCCGATTCTGATATGTTTGCCCAATAATTGGTCTTTTGACAAATCAGATCATATCTTTTTGCCTACAGTTGTTAGTTACCCTAATCCCATTCTATAGTTGTTAGTTACCCTAATCCCATTCTATAGTTGTTAGTTACCCTAATCCCATTCTATAGTTGTTAGTTACCCTAATCCCATTCTATAGTTGTTAGTTACCCTAATCCCATTCTATAGTTGTTAGTTACCCTAATCCCATTCTATAGTTGTTAGTTACCCTAATCCCATTCTATAGTTGTTAGTTACCCTAATCCCATTCTATAGTTGTTAGTTACCCTAATCCCATTCTATAGTTGTTAGTTACCCTAATCCCATTCTATAGTTGTTAGTTACCCTAATCCCATTCTATAGTTATTAGTTACCCTAATCCCATTCTATAGTTGTTAGTTACCCTAATCCCATTCTATAGTTGTTAGTTACCCTAATCCCATTCTATAGTTGTTAGTTACCCTAACCCTTCTATAGTTGTTAGTTACCCTAATCCCATTCTATAGTTGTTAGTTACCCTAATCCCATTCTATAGTTGTTAGTTACCCTAATCCCATTCTATAGTTGTTAGTTACCCTAATCCCATTCTATAGTTGTTAGTTACCCTAACCCTTCTATAGTTGTTAGTTACCCTAATCCCATTCTATAGTTGTTATAGTTACCCTAATCCCATTCTATAGTTGTTAGTTACCCTAACCCCATTCTATAGTTGTTAGTTACCCTAATCCCATTCTATAGTTGTTAGTTACCCTAACCCTTCTATAGTTGTTAGTTACCCTAATCCCATTCTATAGTTGTTAGTTACCCTAATCCCATTCTATAGTTGTTAGTTACCCTAATCCCATTCTATAGTTGTTAGTTACCCTAATCCCATTCTATAGTTGTTAGTTACCCTAATCCCATTCTATAGTTGTTAGTTACCCTAACCCCATTCTATAGTTGTTAGTTACCCTAACCCCATTCTATAGTTGTTAGTTACCCTAATCCCATTCTATAGTTGTTAGTTACCCTAATCCCATTCTATAGTTGTTAGTTACCCTAATCCCATTCTATAGTTGTTAGTTACCCTAACCCCCTTCTATAGTTGTTAGTTACCCTAATCCCATTCTATAGTTGTTAGTTACCCTAATCCCATTCTATAGTTGTTAGTTACCCTAATCCCATTCTACAGTTGTTAGTTACCCTAACCCCCTTCTATAGTTGTTAGTTACCCTAATCCCATTCTATAGTTGTTAGTTACCCTAACCCCCTTCTATAGTTGTTAGTTACCCTAATCCCATTCTATAGTTGTTAGTTACCCTAATCCCATTCTATAGTTGTTAGTTACCCTAATCCCATTCTATAGTTGTTAGTTACCCTAATCCCATTCTACAGTTGTTAGTTACCCTAATCCCAGTCTATAGTTGTTAGTTACCCTAATCCCATTCTATAGTTGTTAGTTACCCTAATCCCATTCTATAGTTGTTAGTTACCCTAATCCCATTCTATAGTTGTTAGTTACCCTAATCCCAGTCTATAGTTGTTAGTTACCCTAATCCCATTCTATAGTTGTTAGTTACCCTAATCCCATTCTATAGTTGTTAGTTACCCTAATCCCATTCTATAGTTGTTAGTTACCCTAATCCCATTCTATAGTTGTTAGTTACCCTAATCCCATTCTATAGTTGTTAGTTACCCTAATCCCATTCTATAGTTGTTAGTTACCCTAATCCCATTCTATAGCTGTTAGTTACCCTAATCCCATTCTATAGTTGTTAGTTACCCTAATCCCAGTCTATAGTTGTTAGTTACCCTAATCCCATTCTATAGTTGTTAGTTACCCTAATCCCATTCTATAGTTGTTAGTTACCCTAATCCCATTCTATAGTTGTTAGTTACCCTAATCCCATTCTATAGTTGTTAGTTACCCTAATCCCATTCTATAGTTGTTAGTTACCCTAATCCCATTCTATAGTTGCTAGTTACCCTAATCCCATTCTATAGTTGTTAGTTACCCTAATCCCATTCTATAGTTGTTAGTTACCCTAATCCCATTCTACAGTTGTTAGTTACCCTAATCCCATTCTATAGTTGTTAGTTACCCTAATCCCAGTCTATAGTTGTTAGTTACCCTAATCCCATTCTATAGTTGTTAGTTACCCTAATCCCATTCTATAGTTGTTAGTTACCCTAATCACATTCTATAGTTGTTAGTTACCCTAATCCCATTCTATAGTTGGTTGTTACCCTAATCCCATACTATAGTTGTTAGTTACCCTAATCCCATTCTATAGTTGTTAGTTACCCTAATCCCATTCTTTAGTTGGTTGTTACCCTAATCCCATTCTATAGTTGTTAGTTACCCTAACCCCATTCTATAGTTGTTAGTTACCCTAATCCCATTCTATTGTTGTTAGTTACCCTAACCCCATTCTATAGTTGTTAGTTACCCTAATCCCATTCTATAGTTGTTAGTTACCCTAATCCCATTCTATTGTTGTTAGTTACCCTAACCCCATTCTATAGTTGTTAGTTACCCTAATCCCATTCTATAGTTGTTAGTTACCCTAATCCAATTCTATAGTTGTTAGTTACCCTAACCCCATTCTATAGTTGTTAGTTACCCTAATCCCATTCTATAGTTGTTAGTTACCCTAATCCCATTCTATAGTTGTTAGTTACCCTAATCCCATTCTATAGTTGTTAGTTACCTTAATCCCATTCTATAGTTGTTAGTTACCCTAATCCCATTCTATAGTTGTTAGTTACCCTAATCCCATTCTATAGTTGTTAGTTACCCTAATCCCATTCTATAGTTGTTAGTTACCCTAATCCCATTCTATAGTTGTTAGTTACCCTAATCCCATTCTATAGTTGTTAGTTACCCTAATCCCATTCTATAGTTGTTAGTTACCCTAATCCAATTCTATAGTTGTTAGTTACCCTAACCCCATTCTATAGTTGTTAGTTACCCTAATCCCATTCTATAGTTGTTAGTTACCCTAATCCCATTCTATAGTTGTTAGTTACCCTAATCCCATTCTATAGTTGTTAGTTACCTTAATCCCATTCTATAGTTGTTAGTTACCCTAATCCCATTCTATAGTTGTTAGTTACCCTAATCCCATTCTATAGTTGTTAGTTACCCTAATCCCATTCTATAGTTGTTAGTTACCCTAATCCCATTCTATAGTTGTTAGTTACCCTAATCCCATTCTATAGTTAGTTGTTACCCTAACCCCCTTCTATAGTTGTTAGAAGGGGGGTCCCTGACTCCTGACTCCATCTCCCTGACTCTATCTCACTGACTCCACCTCCCTGACTCCAACCCCCTGACTCCATCTCCCTGACTCCACCTCCCTGACTCCACCTCCCTGACTCCATCTCCCTGATTCCATCTTCCTAACTCCATCTCCCTGACTCCATCTCCCTGACTCCATCTCCCTGACTCCATCTCCCTGATTCCATCTTCCTGACTCCATCTCCCTGACTCCATCTCCCTGACTCCATCTCCCTGACTCCAACCCCCTGACTCCATCTCCCTGACTCCACCTCCCTGACTCCATCTCCCTGACTCCTTTTCCCTGACTCCATCTCCCTGACTCCATCTCCCTGACTCCAACCCCTTGACTCCATCTCCCTGACTCCATCTCCCTGACTCCACCTCCCTGACTCCATCTCCTTGACTCCATCTCCCTGACTCCATCTCCCTGACTCCATCTCCCTGACTCCATCTCCCTGACTCCACCTCCCTTACTCCATCTCCCTGACTCCATCTCCCTGACTCCATCTCCCTGAATCCATCTCCCTGACTCCATCTCCCTGACTCCACCTCCCTTACTCCATCTCCCTGACTCCATCTCCCTGACTCCAACCCCCTGACTCCATCTCCTTGACTCCATCTCCCTGACTCCATCTCCCTAACTCCATCTCCCTGACTCCATCTCCCTGACTCCAACCCCCTGACTCCATCTCCCTGACTCCATCTCCCTGACTCCACCTCCCTGACTCCATCTCCTTGACTCCATCTCCCTGACTCCATCTCCCTGACTCCACCTCCCTGACTCCATCTCCTTGACTCCATCTCCCTGACTCCATCTCCCTGACTCCATCTCCCTGACTCCACCTCCCTGACTCCATCTCCCTGACTCCATCTCCCTGACTCCAACCCCCTGACTCCATCTCCCTGAATCCATCTCCCTGACTCCATCTCCCTGAATCCATCTCCCTGACTCCATCTCCCTGACTCCAACCCCCTGACTCCATCTCCCTGAATCCATCTCCCTGACTCCATCTCAGTTTCCCCAACTCCTGATGCAGCAGCATGAACAAATGATCCTCTCCTCATCTCATCTCAGACAGGACAGGAGAGTATCCCAAATAGCACCCAATTCCCTACATAGAGCCTATGGACCCTGGTGAAAAGTATTGCACTATATAGGGAATAGGGTGAAATTAGGGATGAAGCCCAGGAGTGCAGACAAGGAGAGGCAGGAAGACAGGGAGAGGCAGGAAGACAGGGAGAGGCAGGAAGACAGGGAGAGGCAGGAAGACAGGGAAAGGCAGGAAGACAGGCAGGAAGACAGGGAGAGGCAGGAAGACAGGGAGAGGCAGGAAGACAGGGAGAGGCAGGAAGACAGGGAGAGGCAGGAAGACAGGAAGATGCAGGAAGACGCAGGAAGACAGGGAGAGGCAGGAAGACAGGGAGAGGCAGGAAGACAGGGAGAGGCAGGAAGACAGGGAGAGGCAGGAAGACAGGGAGAGGCAGGAAGACAGGCAGGAAGACAGGGATATGCAGGAAGACAGGGAGAGGCAGGAAGACAGGGAGAGGCAGGAAGACAGGGAGAGGCAGGAAGACAGGGAGATGCAGGAAGACAGGAAGAGGCAGGAAGACAGGGAGATGCAGGAAGACAGGGAGATGCAGGAAGACAGGGAGAGGCAGGAAGACAGGCAGGAAGACAGGGAGAGGCAGGAAGACAGGCAGGAAGACAGGGAGAGGCAGGAAGACAGGCAGGAAGACAGGGAGAGGCAGGAAGACAGGGAGAGGCAGGAAGACAGGGAGAGGCAGGAAGACAGGGAGAGGCAGGAAGACAGGGAAAGGCAGGAAGACAGGCAGGAAGACAGGGAGAGGCAGGAAGACAGGGAGAGGCAGGAAGACAGGGAGAGGCAGGAAGACAGGGAGAGGCAGGAAGACAGGAAGATGCAGGAAGACAGGGAGAGGCAGGAAGACAGGGAGAGGCAGGAAGACAGGGAGAGGCAGGAAGACAGGGATATGCAGGAAGACAGGGAGAGGCAGGAAGACAGGGAGAGGCAGGAAGACAGGGAGAGGCAGGAAGACAGGGAGATGCAGGAAGACAGGAAGAGGCAGGAAGACAGGGAGATGCAGGAAGACAGGGAGAGGCAGGAAGACAGGCAGGAAGACAGGGAGAGGCAGGAAGACAGGCAGGAAGACAGGGAGAGGCAGGAAGACAGGCAGGAAGACAGGGAGAGGCAGGAAGACAGGGAGAGGCAGGAAGACAGGAAGAGGCAGGAAGACAGGCAGGAAGACAGGGAGAGGCAGGAAGACAGGCAGGAAGACAGGGAGAGGCAGGAAGACAGGGAGAGGCAGGAAGACAGGGAGAGGCAGGAAGACAGGCAGGAAGACAGGGAGAGGCAGGAAGACAGGGAGAGGCAGGAAGACAGGGAGAGGCAGGAAGACAGGGAGAGGCAGGAAGACAGGGAGATGCAGGAAGACAGGGAGAGGCAGGAAGACAGGGAGATGCAGGAAGACAGGGAGAGGCAGGAAGACAGGGAGATGCAGGAAGACAGGCAGGAAGACAGGGAGAGGCAGGAAGACAGGGAGAGGCAGGAAGACAGGCAGGAAGACAGGGAGAGGCAGGAAGACAGGGAGAGGCAGGAAGACAGGCAGGAAGACAGGGAGAGGCAGGAAGACAGGCAGGAAGACAGGGAGAGGCAGGAAGACAGGGAGAGGCAGGAAGACAGGGAGAGGCAGGAAGACAGGCAGGAAGACAGGGAGAGGCAGGAAGACAGGGAGAGGCAGGAAGACAGGGAGAGGCAGGAAGACAGGGAGAGGCAGGAAGACAGGGAGATGCAGGAAGACAGGGAGAGGCAGGAAGACAGGGAGATGCAGGAAGACAGGGAGAGGCAGGAAGACAGGGAGATGCAGGAAGACAGGCAGGAAGACAGGGAGAGGCAGGAAGACAGGGAGAGGCAGGAAGACAGGCAGGAAGACAGGGAGAGGCAGGAAGACAGGGAGAGGCAGGAAGACAGGGAGAGGCAGGAAGACAGGGAGAAATTATAGTCTTGACTGGGGCTGCTTTGATTTTCTCTGGGTCTTCTCATTAGTGGTGACAGACACACCACATCACCACACACACACACACACACACGCACACACACACACACACACACACACACACACACACACACACACACACACACACACACACACACACACACACACACACACACACACCACACCAACACACCCTTACCACCACACCACACCTTTACCGCCACACCACACACACACCACATCGTAGGGAGCTTCGCCGTGCAGCACCATGGGACTCCAGGTAGTTGGAGCCAGAGTGAGACACACACAGACACACACACTCACCACACCAGAATGAGACGCAGAGACGGAGAGACTGGGTAATTATCCTACTTTCAAAAGCTACTGGCCACGCTACAGGAGAGATACAGGGGAGAGTACGACAGGGTCTGTGGACCAGCTGTGTGTTGTTGTGTTCTCTGGAAGTAGGTCTAGAAGGGCAACACACTTCCACACACGCACACGCACACGCACGCACGCACACACACACACACACACACACACACACACACACACACACACACACACACACACAGGCAGGCGTGTAAATCTAATGAAACATTGGCATGGGGAAGCAGAAGTGATTATCCTAGATAATCAACCATTCAGTCTCCTCATGGCATGGTGAAGGAACAACAGAGGATCATTATGAAAGACTATAGGAGAGGAATAGGGAGGGAGGAGAGAGAGAGGAGGAGAGAGGGAGGGGGAGAGGGAGGGAGGGAGGGAGGGGGAGAGGGAGGGAGGGAGATAGAGAGGGAGGGAGGGAGGGAGGGAGGGGGAAAGGAGAGAGAGAAAGGAGAGAGAGATGGAGAGAGAAAGGAGAGAGAGAAAGGAGAGAGAGAGAGAGAGAGAGAAGATTAAGATGGAGACAGAAAGAGGGAGAGAGGGAGGGAGAGGAGAGAGAATAAGAGCGAGAAGAGGAGCATCTCAGATCATAATCCATGGTTACGGTGAATACACATCTGAGTAGGATTTACCATTCCCAGGCATTCCCGGGGTTAACACAGTGTTTTATGCCTGCTACAATAAGATGAGATACAGCCTTTTTATTTGTGACACTTATGACTGTGAAAAATACTGTTTTTTTCTTATTTGATAGAGTGGGTTCAATTGAGGGCACTGGATTGAGTTCTAAACCGGATACTTGTGAGATCACAAAGCACAATTTGAAATGAGATCAAATTAACGCTAGTATTCAAAATGAATGATATAGTTCATTCTTACACGTTCTATGTTTGAACTGCTTTTGAAAACAAAAGTCGAATTGAAAACAATATTGGCATTGTTGAATTATTTTTCATAATAGCAAGCTAGGACTGATGGTTTGGTTACCAAGGCAACTATTGTAGCTCTCTAGTAAACTAGCTAGCAACTTCAGTGGATGTTGAACACATTTCGACCTTCAAATGAACACATTTCTAGCGGCATATGTGTTCAATTGGGGGGGGGGGGGGGGGGGTTGGGGGGGGGGGTTGAATCCTGATTTGTATCCAACGACCAATCTCTAGTGACGTCGCAGATGCAATATTTGGCTGAGGCTCGAGGAGTGTGTGTGTGTGTGTGTGTGTGTGTGTGTGTGTGTGTGTGTGTGTGTGTGTGTGTGTGTGTGTGTGTGCGTTTGTGTGTACGCACACTTGTGTTTATGCAGATGTGTGTGTGTTGCTCAGTGCTTACAGTACAGTATATTAATAAACCCCTAAATGCTCCATGAACACACCACTGAAACACACTAACACCCTCAACCACAAAGACTCTGGATGAAACCCAATTCCCTTTATAGGGCTCTTTTTTCCCCCACCAGAGCTCTATGGGGTACGTAGGGAATAGGGCGCCATTTGAGATGCAACCTCTATCTTCCCATCTCTCTCTCTCTCTCTCTGTATGTCTGTGTAAAGCAGTATACTGAGGCTGGGGCCGTTATATCAATGATTGACACCCCTCCATCCGGACATCCTGGATTAAACCTATCAATCAACACAAAGCTGCCAGACAAAAAAATAAAAGCAGGCCGGTAAATTCAATAGACAGCACAGGCATTTGAGGTGAAGTAATATACACAGCCATTACAGGACTATAGGGCTGAAGGAAAGAGGCCACGCTGGATTTAGTTTCACACTCTGTCCATAAATTCATATCAAACTGCAGGGCGAGGAGGAGGGTGATATGGGAGAGGTTACAGTATGTGTGTGTGTGTGTGTGTGTGTGTGTGTTTGTGAGGGTGGATGATGGGTCCCTGTACTTGCCCTGGATGGTTGGAGCTGTCTGGCTGGTATTGGTGAGCAGGAAGAGGCAGGAAGAGAAGGGAAGAGGCAGGAAGAGGCGGGAAGAGGCGGGAAGAGGCAGGAAGAGGCAGGAAGAGGCGGGAAGAGGCAGGAAGAGGCGGGAAGAGGCGGGAAGAGGCAGGAAGAGGCGGGAAGAGGCGGGAAGAGGTCGGGAAGAGGCGGGAAGAGGCGGGAAGAGGCAGGAAGAGGCGGGAAGAGGCAGGAAGAGGCAGGATGAAGCGGGAAGAGGCAGGAAGAGGCAGGAAGAGGCAGGAAGAGGCAGGAACAGGCAGGATGAGGCAGAAAGAGGCAGGAAGAGGCAGGAAGAGGCGGGAGGAGGAAGGTAGCAGAAGAGCCAGTGCATAGTTTTTATTTTAAGGCTCTTGGAGCAGGTGCAGGTATTTACAAAATATACAAATCATCCAACAAGATGCTGGACCAGGCTCAAAGATAAGCTAGTCAAATGAATAAAAAGACTGAAGATCGGTCTGACTAGCCCCTAGGGCTCAGAACAACCTTAACTAACCGCTGCAGAGACAGGCGGCCATCTTCCTCCACTTTCTTACAGTGTGTGTGTAATATGGTTGACATTACAGTTAAACAGCTCTGGAATGTGTCTGTCTAGTCCTTTAGGGTGGAATGGGTCTGTCTAGTCCTTTAGGGTGGAATGGGTCTGTATAGTCCTTTCGGGTGGAATGGGTCTGTCTAGTCCTATAGGGTGGAATGGGTCTGTCTAGTCCTTTAGGGTGGAATGGGTCTGTCTAGTCCTTTAGGGTGGAATGGGTCTGTAGTCCTTTCGGGTGGAATGGGTCTGTCTAGTCCTATAGGGTGGAATGGGTCTGTCTAGTCCTTTCGGGTGGAATGGGTCTGTCTAGTCCTTTCGGGTGGAATGGGTCTGTCTGGTCCTTTAGGGTGGAATGGGTCTGTCTAGTCCTTTAGGGTGGAATGGGTCTGTCTAGTCCTTTCGGGTGGAATGGGTCTGTCTAGTCCTTTAGGGTGGAATGGGTCTGTATAGTCCTTTAGGGTGGAATGGGTCTGTCCTCTCCACTAGTTCAAGGGCAGGACTTTATAGAGAACACACATCCTAGTCCACCTGGTAACAACATAAACGTTCTCTTCTCTGGCTGTGTTTTATATTTATCTTTCATCTTCAGGAAAACAGCTTCTGAATCATTTCCTTGTTGTATATGTCTTGTGCTCATTGCGCTATGAAGGTTGTGGGAATGTTGGGGCTACTTCAGTTCTTCAGTCCCATGTAGCTCAGTTGGTAGAGCATGGCGTTTGCAACGCCAGGGTCGTGGGTTCGTTTCCCACGGGGGACCAGTATAAAGATAAATAAAATAAAATGTATGCACTCACTAACTGTAAGTCGCTCTGGAGAAGCGCGTCTGCTAAATGACGTAAATGTACTGTGGTTCCATTTTACAATCCACCACAATGTAATTGAAAAGGTTTGGAGGAGAGCGACTGACATCTACAGCACTTACGTTTTATGGTGAGTTCTCCATAGTTGGACACCCCGACTCCTTTGTCAGAGTGGACTATGCACCGGTAGCGTCCTGAGTCTCCCTTAGTGGTGTTCTCCACGTCGAAGGTCCCAATGAAGCGTCGGTTGTTCCACGGCTTAGTGGACTTCATAGGGGCCTTGAGTCCACCAATACCCTGTTAGAACACACAGCAGGTTAGAGATAGTTTTAGCGGTGGATGGTCGTTTAGTGGCCTTCATAGGGGCCTTGAGTCCACCAATACCCTGTTTGAACACACAGCAGGTTAGAGATAGTTTTAGCGGTAGATGGTCGTTTAGTGGCCTTCATAGGGGCCTTGAGTCCACCAATACCCTGTTAGAACACACAACAGGTTAGAGATAGTTTTAGCGGTGGATGGTCGTTTAGTGGCCTTCATAGGGGCCTTGAGTCCACCAATACCCTGTTAGAACACACAGCAGGTTAGAGATAGTTTAGTGGCCTTCATAGGGGCCTTGAGTCCACCAATACCTTGTCTGGAACACAGTCAGGGGTTAGCTGTGAAAAACAGATGGTTAGGCAAAAAAAAAAAATAGACAGGTTTAATTATTGAAGTGGCTTCACCTTGATTGTGTCAAGTGTGTGTGTGGGGACAACGGTGTGTGTGTGTGTGAGTGTGTGTGTGTGTGTGTGTGTGTGTGTGTGTGTGTGTATGTGTGTGTGTGTGTGTGTGTGTGTGTGTGTGTGTGTGTGTGTGTGTGTGTGTGTGTGTGTGTGTGTGTGTGTGTGTCGCAGTAGAATCTTCAAGGCCATGTCAGCAAGCTGTATGCTGATATTTAGAACAAGGTCACATCACTTCACTAACGTGAGACTCCAGGACGCAGCAGTATTATCTATACTGTAGTGTATAGTCTATATACCATCTACAGCGCCTTCGGAAAGTACTCAGACCCCTTGACTTTTTCCACATGTTGTTACGTTACAGCCTTATTCTAAAATGGATTAAATATTTGTTTTCCCTTATTAATCTACACACAATACCCCATATGACACACTGAAGACAGGATTTATAAATGTTATCACATTTATAAAAAATGTAAAACAGAAATACCTTATTTACATAAGTATTCAGAGCCTTTGCTATGAGACTCGAAATTGAGCTCAGGTGCATCCTGTTTTCATTGATCATCCTTGAGATGTTTCTACAACTTTGATTGGAGTCCACCTGTGGTAAATTCAATTGATTGGACATGATTTGGAAAGGCACACACCTGTCTATATAAGGTCCCACAGTTGACAGTGCATGTCAGAGCAAAAATCAAGCCATGAGGTCGAAGGAATTGTCCGTAGAGCTCCGAGACAGGATTGTGTCGAGGCACAGATCTGGGGAAGGGTACCACAACATTTCTACAGCACTGAAGGTCCCCAAGAACACAGTGGCCTCCATCATTATTCAATGGAAGAAGTTTGGAACCTCCAAGACTCTTCCTAGAGCTGGCCGTCCGGCCAAACTGAGCAATCGGGGGAGAAGGGCCTTGGCCAAGGAGGTGACCAATAACCCGATGGTCACTCTGACAGAGCTCCAGAGTTCCTCTGTGGAGATGGGAGAACCTTCCAGAATGGTCTGGGGCTGTTTTTCATGGTTCGGGCTAGGATCCTTAGTTCCAGTGAAGGGAAATCTTAACGCTACAGCATACAATGACATTCTAGACGATTCTGTGCTTCCACCTTTGTGGCAACAGTTTGGGGAAGGCCCTTTCCTGTTTCAGCATGACAATGCCCCCGTGCACAGAGCGAGGTCCATACAGAAATGGTTTGTCGAGATCGGTGTGGACAAACTTGACTGGCCTGCACAGAGCCCTGACCTCAACCCCATCGAACACCTTTGGGATGAATTGGAACGCTGACTGCGAGCCAGGCCTAATCGCCCAACATCAGTGCCCAACCTCACTAATGCTCTTGTGGCTGAATGGAAGCAAGTCCCCCGCAGCAATGTTCCAACATCTAGTGGAAAGTCTTCCCAGAAGAGTGGAGGCTGTTATAGCAGCAAAGGGGGGGACCAACTACATATTAATGCCCATGATTTTGGAATGAGATGTTCGACGAGCAGGTGTCCACATACTTTTGGTCATGTAGTGTATATAAATGTACCGGGGCCTCCCACTCCTCTTTCTATTCTGGTTAGAGCCAGTTTGCGCTGTTCTGTGAAGGGAGTAGTTCACAGCGTTGTACGAGATCTTCAGTTTCTTGGCAATTTCTCACACAGAATAGCCTTCATTTCTCAGAACAAGAATAGACTGACGAGTTTCAGAAGAAAGTTATTTGTTTCTGGCCATTTTGAGCCTGTAATCGAACCCACAATTGCTGATGTATGTTACAATAGTGTTGCCAGACTCATAAGGCTTTCTTTGGCCGTTGAAAGACCATATGTTATGGGACCTGAATCACCTACACGCTTAGAAAAAACTGGTTACAAAAGGGTTCTTCGGCTGTCCCCATAGGAGAACAATTTTTTGGTTCCAGGTAGAACCCTTTTTAGAAACCAAAAGAGTTCTACCTGGAACCAAAAAAAGGTTATTCAAAGGGTTCTCCTAT
Source organism: Coregonus lavaretus (assembly GCF_964263955.1). NCBI lineage: Eukaryota > Metazoa > Chordata > Actinopteri > Salmoniformes > Salmonidae > Coregonus > Coregonus lavaretus. Next base: position 61,190 of record NW_028156322.1, read on the forward strand.
TGCATGGGATAATCAACTACATTCAGCCGCAGGACGATTTTTTTTCTTGAGCGAATGGTCAGGGGGCCGGAACATAATTACAAATAATTTGTAGACTGCAAATTCGGCCCGCGGGCCGCCTTTTGGGGCGCCCCGTCCTATGGGGACAGCCGAATAACCCTTTTAGGTTCCAGATAGCACCTTTTTTCTAAGAGTGTAGGCTAGGGTTTGATATAGTGAAGCCTACTACCGCTAAAATCTTGTTCCAACCCAGCAGTAATGTCTAGTTCAAATAATCAATATCAACTACTATTTTATGTGCTGGGCTAGAACAAAACCCTGCACAGCAGGAACTGAGTTGGAGATCCCTGGTGTGCAGGGTTAGAGTTAGTGTAACATTTTGGGTAAACATTGTTACCTGTAACCAGAGGTTGAAGTTGTCCCTCTGTCGTCCGTTGACAGTACAGTGGAAGGCGGCCGTCTGTCCAGCGTTGACCTCTACACCCTTTATGGTCAGGAAGTGAGGGGTGTTCACTATAAATACACAAACACAAACACACACACACACACACACACGCACACACACACACATATATATATTAATATACAGAAATATATATATAAACCTAAACCTCTATGTCCTTTATTGTCAGGAAGTGAGGGGGTGTTCACTATAAATACACAAACACACACACACACACACACACACACACACACACACACACACACACACACATATATATATTAATATACAGAAATATATATATAAACCTAAACCTCTATGTCCTTTATTGTCAGGAAGTGAGGGGGTGTTCACTAGGAAAACACATGCATATCAAGTATATTAGGATCAATGTTAAAGGCTTTATGTTCATATTACGGTATACCCTTCACTGACTTAATGTCAATACCTCACTACTCAGTTTCTCATGGGGTTAGAGTCTACAACAAAGCATTACATTCTGTGGATACTGTTACTGTATGTCTAGAGTCTACAACAAAGCATTACATTCTGTGGATACTGTTACTGTATGTCTAGAGTCTACATCAAAGCATTACATTCTGTGGATACTGTTACTGTATGTCTTTATAATAAGAGGGATTCATGATCCAATCCAGATATATCATAAAACCATTTAATGCAGAAGTATAATTTGAACATGTACTTCACTGTACCCCCCCCCCCCCCCCCCATTCTGTAAGGAGAAAAACCAGGACAATTCAACATCTGCCCTTGATTAGTTAGATAGAAACACAAGCAACTCTCCAAAGACCCTCACTAAGCTAATTGTATCATTTCATCTTTCATCAAATATTTTCCTACTTATAACATGTATATAATTCTATATGATATATTTCATTAGAAACCTTTATAGTAGACCTACTGTCATCCACGTTGACCTGTCAATCCTCCTCTAAATGCCAAACCAGACAAATCCATTTTTCTCATCGTTTGCTAATGTCTTTTTAAATGCTGCGTCGTAAGGGGAGGTGATGGACCACACAGGCAGTGCTAATCACATCTCAGAGCTAGCCCATATCCCACACGGTCGAATTAAACACAAAATGAATTGCCTCTGCTCCACTAGGACCCTGGCTGTATCCCAAATAGCACCCTATTCCCTACATAGTGCACTACTTTTGGCTCTGGTTAAATGTAGTGCACTATATAGTGAATATGGTGCCATTTGGGATACACACCTTGATCAATGCAGCGTATGAGTATCACTCAGAGAGAAACCCGATCACCACTCCCTAAGTGGCGTATTGATCCGTTCACATTTCTACATTTAACATCTATCACGTTGTCGTCGTCGTGGTGACAAGTGTTTTCATTGATCTGCTTCTGCTACATTTGTATGCGGCGCAGAACCTTGTCCCTTACTATGGAAATCCTTCTCTTTGACATAACATTTGTAGGAATTCAGCTGCTTGATCCTGTGGTCACCAGATTATGTACATACAACAACCTGTGCTCTGTGTGATATAATAATAATATTTTTTTAAAATAATTAGCAGACGCTCTTATCCAGAAGGGTTAAGTGCCTTGCTCAAGGGCACATCGACAGATTTTTCACCTAGTCGGCTCCGGAATTAGAACCAGCGACCTTTCGGTTACTGGCACAACGCTCTTAACCACTAAGCTACCTGCCGCCCCTGATACAGCATTGATAATTAAAGCTAGAAAGCTAGCCATTGATTAATTGACGGATAACCGTGGTGTTGTTGATTGCAGCTGAGATTGCAGCTATGGGCCTTAGATTGCAGGTCTTACCATTAGGGCTGTAGATTGCAGAACATACTGTATGTGATGTAGATGGCTCTGGCCGTACCATTGTGAAGCATCTAACCATAGCACACACCTGGGATGGCCTTAAAGAACACGAGACTCCCAGGCTGTGGTACTAAACAGAACATAGCTCTTCCCTCAACACCTAGAAACACGTGTACCTGAGACACATGATTGATAACACACAACGCCAGGGTTGTGGGTTCGGTTCCCACGTGGGGCCAGTATGGAAAATGTATGCGCTCACTTAACTGTAAATCGCTCTGGATAAGAGCATCTGCTATAAATGACTAAAATGTAAATATGTTCAGTAGTAGCATAGGCCAGGCTGTGGTACATGCAGAAACACTCACTCTGCATCTTATAGCCTGCTACCTACCAAGTCAAGTCAGTCTGATTAACCAACATGCAATTTTGGTTTATATTCGATTGAGTTTTGAAAAATTACGTGAAATTAGGTTCATTCAACTTGAAATGAACCAACATTTAAAATGCTATAGTTGATTTGTGGTTGAAATCTGGTTTAAAATTAGACAAAAAACTGTCTACGTTGTAAACTTTTTCCTAATCCAACCAACCAGCCACTTAGAAGCAACATGATTACTTTGACAAAGTAAGTTGAAATAAGTTGATCTTGAGGGTATGAATAGACCTAAATCCTCTATGTAGATTACTAGTCTCTTTCTATACACACACACAGTGTGATCAACCTAAATACACCAGCATTTAGCAGCCATTACTGCATGTTGCTCAATGTTCATTAGCTCAACCAACGCAGCACTTGAAGAGCTGCTGGTGAGTCCTATTCAGACTGAGTAGCATAGCTTAGTGCTCGCAGTTCAATGTAAGAGACCAGGGGATAGATAGACCAGAGGATAGATAGACCAGAGGATAGATAGACCAGAGGATAGATAGACCAGAGGATAGATAGACCAGAGGATAGATAGACCAGAGGATAGATAGACCAGGGGATAGATAGACCAGAGGATAGATAGACCAGAGGATAGATAGACCAGAGGATAGATAGACCAGAGGATATATAGACCAGAGGATAGATAGACCAGAGGATAGATAGGACAGAGGATAGATAGACCAGAGGATAGATAGGACAGAGGATATATAGACCAGAGGATAGATAGACCAGAGGATAGATAGGACAGAGGATAGATAGACCAGAGGATAGATAGACCAGAGGATAGATAGGACAGAGGATAGATAGACCAGAGGATAGATAGGACAGAGGATAGATAGACCAGAGGATAGATAGACCAGAGGATAGATAGACCAGAGGATAGATAGACCAGAGGATAGATAGGACAGAGGATAGATAGACCAGAGGATAGATAGGACAGAGGATATATAGACCAGAGGATAGATAGACCAGAGGATAGATAGGACAGAGGATAGATAGACCAGAGGATAGATAGGACAGAGGATAGATAGACCAGAGGATAGATAGACCAGAGGATAGATAGACCAGAGGATAGATAGACCAGAGGATAGATAGACCAGAGGATAGATAGGACAGAGGATAGATAGGACAGAGGATAGATAGACCAGAGGATAGATAGACCAGAGGATAGATAGGACAGAGGATAGATAGACCAGAGGATATATAGACCAGAGGATAGATAGACCAGAGGATAGATAGGACAGAGGATAGATAGACCAGAGGATAGATAGACCAGAGGATAGATAGACCAGAGGATAGATAGACCAGAGGATAGATAGACCAGAGGATAGATAGACCAGAGGATAGATAGACCAGAGGATAGATAGGACAGAGGATTTGGCTGGCCAACACTCTTAAGGAAAGAGACAATAATTGGAGGATAAAAAAATAGGCTAAATGCAGCATATGGTGCCATTTGTTTTCATCTCTCTCTCTCTCTCTCTCTCTCTCTCTCTCTCTCTCTCCCTCTCCCTCTCTCGCTCTCATCTCTCTCTCTCTCTCTCTCTCTCTCTCTCTCTCTCTCTCTCTCTCTCTCTCTCTCTCTCTCTCTCTCTCTCTCTCTCTCTCTCGTTTCCTCTCTCTCTCGTTTCCTCTCTCTCTCGTTCCCTCTCTCAAAGGACAGATTTAACAGAGCCACTTCAGCAGTAGATTCTCAACAGGCTTTATGTGTGTCAACTATAGCTATAAATATTGTTCAGGAGGGAGAGAGGGAGGGAGGGAGGGAGGGAGGGAGGTGTGTGTGCTCGCGTGAGGGTGTGTTTTCTATCCATTGCAAAGGCCTGTTGTTGTGTGTTCCTAACACCTTGAGAAAGATACAGTGTCTCTGTCTCCGTACTGATATCTGGAGGTGTCAGGAAAAGGACAAGGATAGTTTGATGATGTTTTTTTATGTCGGCGGGCGGAGAGGGGAGGGGTGTGTGTGTGTGTGTAGGGGACTTACTGCACTGGTGCCCTGGAGCACTACGTCTTTGATGGCCAGCAGGCCGCGATGCCCTGAGGTCACCACTTCAAACACCATCTGAGGAGAAACAAGACACATCATTACAACACTGATAAATGTACACACTTCTTCCAAATCTCACTCGCTCTCCTCTCCCTCCCTCTCCTCCCACCTAGACTCCTCCCCTCAACCTCCTCTCCTCTCCCTCCCTCTCCTCCCCACCTAGACTCCCCTCCCCTCAATCTCCTCTCCTCTCCCTCCCTCCCCTCCCACCTAGACCTCCCCTCCACTCAACCTCCTCTCTCCCTCCCTCCCTCTCCTCCCTACCTAGACTCCCTCCCCTCAACCTCCTCTCCTCTCCCTCCCTCTCCTCCCCACCTAGACTCCCCTCCCCTCAATCTCCTCTCCTCCTCCCTCCCCTCCCCACCTAGACTCCCCTCCCCTCAACCTCCTCTCCTCCTCTCCCTCCCTCTCCTCCCCACCTAGACTCCCCTCCCCTCAACCCCCTCTCCCTCCCTCTCCTCCCCACCTAGACTCCCCTCCCCTCAACCTCCTCTCCTCTCCTCTCCCCCTCTCCTCCCACCTAGACTCCCCTCCACTCAACTCCTCCTCCTCCTCTCTCCCCACCTAGACTCCCTCCCCTCAACCTCCTTCCTCTCCTCCCCTTTCTCCCACCTAGACCCTCCTCTCCCTCCCTCTCCTCCCCACCTAGACTCCCCTCCCCTCCTCTCCTCTCCCTCCCTCTCCTCCCACCTAGACTCCCCTCCCTCCCCCTCCTCTCCCTCCCTCCTCTCCTCCCTACCTGACTCCCCTCCCCTCCCCTCCCCCTCCTCTCCCTCCTCTCCTCCCTACCTAGACTCCCCTCCCCTCAACCTCCTCTCCTCTCCCTCCCTCTCCTCCCCACCTAGACTCCCTCCCTCAACCTCTCTCCCTCCCTCTCCTCCCACCCTCCCTCCCTCCCTCTCCTCTCCCACCTAGACTCCCCCTCCCTCATCCTCCTCCCCTCCCTCCTCTCCCTCCCTCTCCCCCACCTACCTCCCCTCCCCTCCCTCTCCTCCCTCTCCTCCCCACCTAGACTCCCCTCCCCTCCCTCTCCCTCCCTCTCCTCCCTCCTCCTCCCTCCCTCCCTCCTCCTCCCCACCTCTACTCCCTCCTCCTCCCCTCCCCCCTCCCCTCCCCTCAACCTCCTCTCCCTCCCTCTCCTCCCTACCTAGACTCCCCTCCCTCTCCTCTCCCTCCCTCTCCTCCCCACCTAGACTCCCCTCCCCTCAACCTAGACTCTCCCTCCTCGTCTCCCGAGTGGCGCAGTGGTCTAAGGCACTGCATCGCAGTGCTAGCTGTGCCACTAGAGAACCTGCTTCAAATCCAGGCTCTGTCGTAGCCGGCTGCGACCGGGAGACCCATGGGGCGGCGCACAATTGGTCCAGGGTAGGGGAGGGGATGGCCGGCAGGGGATGTAGCTCAGTTGGTAGAGCATGGCGTTTGCAATGCCAGGGTTGTGGGTTCGATTCCCATGGGGGTAAAACAAATTAATAATAATAAATAATAAAATAAAATAATGTATGCACTAACTGTAAGTCGCTCTGGATAAGAGTGTCTGCTAAATGACTTAAATGTAAACCCCCTCTCCTCCCAACCTAGACTCCTCT